>NW_009615910.1:24820-45783 GCF_000690535.1 Cariama cristata
GAAAGAGGAGGTTTACGAAGACTTAAAGTGGGTGGCGAACAGTGGAGATGTGGTAAAAGACTCAAGCTAGTAGAATGGGCTGAAAAAAGACAGAGGTGGCATCTCTTTCAGTCTAGGAGTATATCTGCACATAGATATTTACATTGACTTACATAAGCAATGGTGGAGAACAAAAGAAACTGATTTTCCTACCAGTATGGAAGTTTGTGGACCTGAGAGTCTTTCTATATGCATGGTAACAGAGATGTTTTTAGTAACATAGTTGAAACTTGTACTGCATTATAAACACCTTAAAGCTCTTCATTAAAGTAAGGCCAGAAGAAGTCTGAATGTAAGACTATGCATTTAGGTAAACCAGACTCATATTAAAAAATAAAAGCTTTTTCCTCAAAGGAGATAATTTTTATGTTAAAAATTTGTAAAAATGTGTGAAATACATTATGATAGTAATCTAATGTGATGCTTCAGGAAGACTGCAGTCTTCACTTCTGGGAAACCGAATGAGTATATTTCAAGATTCTCTGTGGTCCTAAAGTAACATCAGTTAATTAAACTGTAATCTTATCCTGCCTCATTGTTGTTGCTTTGAGTGCGAGTTCTATGGCAGCAACATACATGGCGCTAAACTAATATCAAGTTCTTTGCCTTTCCTTGAACTGAAGAAGGCCTGTAGCATTGATTTGACATTTTATTTGGTTTTTTGTTGTTTTGTTTTTAAAAAAAGCTCCTTTGTGTGCGCGAAACAGCCTTGTTGGGGGAATGGCTGTTGAATTGGTAGTTTTACGTAACAAGTTACTTCGCACTGTGTGAGTTTTTCTTGTGTGTAACTATTCTTACTGAGAATATGGTTCGGTTTTGTGTTTTGTGTTTTTTTTTTTTTCTTTCTGGTAGGTTTCCATATTTGAATGGTTCAGAAAATACAGAGAATTCATGTTACAGATAAAATCTTTCTCTTCTCTTCAGACTTAAAAGTTTTGTTGAACTAGTATTCTTCCAGTGCTTGTTCTTGGACCGTTTCTTCAGTCCTTCTAAGGTCCATCCTTGTATTTGAGGTTAGACCAGCCGAATTCACCATCCTCAAGTGAAGCACGGGGCTTTTTTTTTTTCTTTTGGCTGATGTCTGTTGAGCTGGAGTAGTTGTCAATCTAGGAAATTTTCTCCTGTCTTATCAACATGGCTACCATAGCATGACTTTCTGTAGTCAGTCAGGGAGCTGTTAACGTTCCAGGAATCTCCAGATACCATTTACTCCTTCCTTCTGGAAGTTTCAGAAATTCTTCTGGTGGTGTTTCTGTCCAAGCTTGAAAACTAGCCCTTGAAAGCAGCTCTCGTCTGTCCTCATATCTGTTATGCCTCTGGCATTCTTAGAGAAAACAAGAGTGTCTGACCTGTAGCTTTTGCTTCTGAAGTTCAGGTTAATGAGACCGACAAATCACAGATACTGTCAAATTGAAAGGTGCCGTCAGTCCATCTGGGGAGTTAATAGACTTGTAGAAATTACGTCTATGACTTTGAAAGTACTTAACTTTTGAAATGCGGAACTGCACTATTTTTTTTCTTTCTAGCTCTTGAGACGATGAATATGCGTCTGAACACATGGGTCATGTTCAGCTTTGATGTAGTCACAAATAAAGGGTTACAATTATAGAAGATTGCCTGTTCTGATTTTGTTATTTGATTTGAAATAAATAAGGAGTCATGAATTCTACATAAATTAATTTAAAAAATAGAATAATATATTTAAGTGCTACACGTGCACCAAAAATTTAAACCAGACATCATGTAAACATACTAGGTCCTGAAAGGAGTATTAATGCTTTACACTGGGAGTTACATATCAGTTAAATAGTTCAATTCTCAGAGTTTCTAGTATGTTTGGCATATTAATGCTTTTATTTGTCTATCTTCAGTTGTTCTTTTTAACTTTCATCACACTATTCTCTTGGGTACTCCTCTCTATTTTAGCAAATTCTTATTTTCATGTTGCTACAAGATGTTTTATCTTAGATTCTTTGCTCAGTAATAATTTTCAGTACAAGATCCTCTCATGAAGATTCCTTTTGACTCCACAGTTCATAAAATATGTGAGTTCCTCACCTACATTTTTTTAGAACAATTTTGCTTGGTTGATTTCATCATGTTAGACCCCAGTCCCCCAAAGCGGTATACAGGTACACTTAAGTTTCCTTAACAAACAGAGTTCATGAGAGCATTTCATTCTGTCAATTGTATTAGCTTCTCAGATGAGAAAAGACTTTTTATCTCAAGAAATAGGCTTAAGTGGAGTACTGCCTGCACATGGAATGATGCTGTCCAATTGTTAGCATGTGGAGCTCCACTATCCCTTTAGATGTTGAATCTGAACACTCTGTCAACTCTTTCTTTTTCTGAACACTTAGAAATTGCAAATTACATTCCACTAAGTTAGTGACAGACATGTGAGTGTTTAAGGCCTGAATTATTCTATTATTAGTGTGAATATGTTCTGAGAATCAAGGGATGATAACAGAGATAAAATGTAAGCTAATTAGAAGCATTTTTAATAGTAGCTTAAACATCTGTTTAGGAATTTTCCAAAGCGTTAGAACTTTACAAGTTTTACCACAAGACCTGCCATTTAAATTTTAAATTAGTAAAATTAGTTAAAAATTGTGACAATCCATAAGTAGTAATTTTCCAACGAAGTCTTTGAGAGACTCTTAAAGATACTTCTCTGTATTAGATTGTTCAGACCAACATAAGGATAATGGTTAAATATTGAATTACATTGCTGCATTCAATAATATTTTGTTTCTTGTCAGAATCTTTTATCTAGACGTATGAAGCTATTTCTTTGAGCAGTGAAGGTTTTTGTGTTTAGGGTAGTTCTAGTCCACAAAAACTACATTTTGGAAAAATGGGGAGAACCTTTAAACAAAAACCTTATTCTCAAAAAAAAAAAAGTTGTTTTTTAGGGACTATGTTTCTTTGTCTGGAATTGCTGTAGGAAATACCTGAATATAGGTATTTGTTGTGGCTCAGACTAGGAAATACAGTTCTTGGAATTATGGTACCAGTTGCACTAGAAACTTTGATAGCAGTACTTACAGAGAAGTAAGCACTTGTGTTACTAAAATGCAACAAGAAACTTAAACAGCCTTCCCCTTTTCCTCTAAACTGGATAATTCGGTTCAACACTTCTCTCCCAGAAAAGCAGATTTGCCCTATTCTGGTTTTTTGGTACAAAAAATAATTTGTGCCTACTTAAAGCATCTGCTCTGTGTGTTAATAAGATATCAGTGTAAACTTTGTCTAATATCCAAAGAGTACTTTTCATTACTTGCAATCTATTGATTCAGGCAATTACTCCTAGCAACTTCTGCCAACTGAATTTTTTGAAAACACATTATCTTGGTTTCAGAGAATGCAAGTTAACACAGTTAAAGAGTGGTTTTGTTAATAGAGCTTGAAGAAATAGCCTATCCTTACAATTTTGTTAGTCCAAACACCTAAATTTCCAGAGCTCCATAAAGATGGGTAGTGAAGGTCAAGCTTTATCTCAGATGGACATCAATATACTTAGTTCCCTTGAGATAATTACATGGCGTGGGCATGTACTGCCTCATCTGTTTTCTGTGCCTTTTTTATTCTTTGAAGCATACAAGTATCAGTAACATTGGTGAATATCAGTGATTGCTTTCACCGGATCCCTTCAGAGAGAATACAAGAGCCTTTGATCTCCTTACCTTTGAAGGCTGTGGTCCTTGGACTCCAGACAATGTCAGGAGCTTGACTTTTTCATTTAAGCCATGATTTGGCATCCTAACACGTTTTCCCATTTTCTGGAGAAGTCCCACAATCTTTCTTTAAGCCTTAGTCTTTGGAACATCTTGGAGACTTTCATTTGTTGCGCTAGAACACTTGTATGTCTTTTTAGCTGGACTTGATACAGGATAAATGATAGCAAAGTTGGAAGCTATACAAAGCTGTGAGAATTTATTTTCTCAGAAGAAGATGGTTGTAATAACTGAAACCAAGCAAACAGGCTTTTCTGGGTTGCATAATTTATTAATTAGCTCTGAACCCAGTAGCACTATGTAAATTGGAAGCAGCATGGGATTTGGGTCTCCCTGTGAATTTACTTTTCTTGAAGACTGAGAGCATGACATAGAATAATTTGGAACTGCTTTTGCTGTGTTTCTGAAAGCTGTGGGAGTAGAAGCTACTTTGGGGGACTGAAACAAGCAAGTTATTTCTCTAAGAATAAGTTGATAACCATCTATAGCTGAAAGGAAATACAATCAGCCAGGCTGAAGCAGAAGCACATAGTTATTTGGAGGACTAATAAAGTAGGCCCTCATCCAAAAAGATATGTTGATCTATAAGAAATACGTCAAAGTCAGGAAGTGACAATATTGATTCCAAAATTTCAAAGTTGGAAGAACTTTTAGCCCTTTGCATTGCTTTCAGTTCTATGGAGACAGAAGTGGTAGACGAGAGAAAGAAATGACAGACACCTGGTTGTTCCCACTGCTAAGAGTTACATCAAAAAATAGTTCAGGTTGAAAGGGATTGTAGGAGATCTATAGTCTGACCATCTACTCAAACCAGGATCAGGTATAAGATCAGATTGCTCCGGGCTTCGTCCAGTTAGATCTTGAAAACGTCCAAGAATGCAGATGGCACAACCCCTCTGTTCAAACAACCAAACTATTCAGCTGTTTGACTGTCATTGAGGTGGAAAAAGTGTCTCCTTGTCTGAACGTCTTTGGATCGATTGGTGTCTGTTGTCCTCTAGCCATACATTGCCTTGAAGTGACTGCCTGCATCTTCTTGATAATCTCCTTACAGATATTGAGGGGCCTGTTATACACCCTGAAGTTATCTCTTCTCCACCTGAACATACCAAGTTCCCTCAGTTCTATGTACTTCAGCTCCTGACCACGTTGGTGACGCTCCCCTGAGCTCAATCCAACTTTTTTCCTGTGTTGCTGGGGAGGTGTGTGCTTAAAACTGGTCACTGCCCTCGATGTGTTGTAATTAGTGCCAAATAAAAGATGATTAGTCTCTTCCCTTGATCTTCTGGCTATGGTACTACTAATACAGCCCAGGATGCTGTTAGCTATCTGTACTTGTACACCATGCTGCTGATTTGTGGTAGCTCTCTATCTACCAACATTAGCGCGTCGTTTTTGAGCATAACTGTTCCCTAACGAGTTGCCAGCCATATCACTTCAGGGGACTCTTGCTTCCTAAATTCAGATCTTTGCACGCGTCATTGTTGAATCTCAGAAGGTTCATCCTGGCCTGTTCTTCCTGTCTAGGTTCTAGGGAATGGCAGCCCTTTTCTTGCATGCATCAGTTGTGTTGTTGTGACTTACCCCTACCCAGTTCACTGTTACCTGCAAACTTGGCGAGATTGCACTCTTGGCCTAATGCAGGTGGTACATAAAGATGTTAAACAGGTTCTAATACAGGCTCCTACAGTACTCCATTTGTTACCAGCCACTACCATCTGAGCTTTACCATCAAACCATTTTTATCAATGTTGTAGTTCACATATCTAGACTGAAGTCCTAGCTTGGTTTGGTGGACTTGGCCATGCTAGGTTTATGGTTGGAGTTGATGATCTTAAAGGTCCTTTCCAACCTAAATGATTCTATGATTCTATGGTAAAAATACTGTGTGAGACAGTCCCAAAAACCTTCCTGAAGTGGAGTTATATTTAATCTACTTGCTCTCCTTTTGTCCCCAGGTCTGGTCATTTTATCATGGAATATAACTGGTGTGCCCAAACCTAATTTAACCTTGCTAAATCCTCACTGACTATTCCCAATCACCTTTTTCTCTTTCATGAGCCTCGAAATTTATTCCAAGAGGACTTGCTTCATGACCTTCCTGGGACTGAAATGAAGCTATCTGGTCTATAGTTCTTTGGCTTCTCCTTTTGCCCTTTTCTGAATATAGGTGTGACATTTGCCTTTCTCCATTTGCCAGGGACATCCCACAGTCTCTGTGACCTTTCAGAGTTGATAATGAGGAGCCTTGCTGTGACATTGGCCAGCTTTGTCAGAACGTTTGAGTGTAGGTGAGCTGGCCTCTTCAATTTCTTTGGGTTAAGTTCTTACAAGTAATTCTGGGCTGAATCCTCACCTACAGCTAGCAGTTGTTCTCCTCTTTGAGCTCTTTTACTGATCATAGAGGCTTGGGAGGCCTTGTCAGGGAAGAATAAGGCAAAAAAGGTGTTGAATGTCATGACCTTCTCTGTGTCCGCTGTTGATAAATTACCTGGTCTGTGTAGAAGCAGCTCCATGTTTTCTTTCCTGCCATAACGTACTGGTAAAATCTCTTCTTGTTGTCTTTGTTGTCCTTTGCAAACATCCATTCTAGGTGAACCTCTGGCTTTCCTGACACCATGCCTACATACTCAGGCAATCTTTCTGAATTTTTCCTTGAATTCCTGTCCCTGCCTTTGTCTCTTGTATGCTGTTCTTTGGCCGTGTAGTTTTTTCATGAGTTGCCTGTTTAGCCATGCCAGTCTCTTTATATATCTATTTTCCCGAGCACCAGGAGGACTGATATAACACAAAAATTGTATGAAATTTTGGGAACAGTCTGCTGATGGAAAAACTTGAAGCTGTGCCATTCTGAGTAGAATATAGTCAGGTATGTGGAAACTTCAGGAGCAAGCTTTATGCTTGAAATTAGAATTGATTATGCAAGATGTGACATGATCTTTCTGAAGAGAGCTACTGTGTTGATTGTAATATGATAATTCTGTTTATTGTATGTAATTTGGAGCCCATATCCAAATGACTGAATGAATTTATAACTGGAAGCCTAACACAAGCGTTGGTAACAGAAAAGAACATAACCGCTTGTTGAAAAGTCTTTCTTAGAAGGAATATATGACTTTCTTCAGTTGACAAAAAAAAGCAACTTCAGAAGCCATATGATGTGCTGACATGATATGTGCCATATGCATTGGTTATCTTTGAAACTATATAGTATAATTCACAAAAGTATTTTTGATAGAAATGTTCTAATGTCAAAACTTTCCAGATTAGAAAGAGAGTGTTTCTCTACAAACAAGCAAATGAATGAGGAGATTGAGGAAAAGAAGAAGGTAATTAAAGACCTCTCTGAGAGACTAGGCAATAATGAAAAAACCTGCAGAGAATTACAGGAGGAACTTGCAATGGTAAGACAAAAGGCCTGTGGCATTCATTGTTTAGGGTTTTTAAAGTATACTGTGAACATAATCTGCATTTGCTGTGCTGAGCTGTGGAAGAACTCTGCCAATGTGTTACTCTGATAATACTTACGTTACTTTGTTTTGTAAAACGAGTAAATAAAACTGAGACACCGGAGAAGCTAAATTGAAAATGTATTTTAAGTGATATACAATTTATTTAACTGAAGAGTTATTTGCAGAAAACAATTATTTTAAAAGTATGGCTATGAGTTAAGAGTAACTTGTGTTTGCATTCCTAGTGAAGAAGGCAATTTGTAGATATGGATTATGATTCCTTGTGGAGAATGTTCTGTCTTTCTACCCAAGCTTTCTTCCTCTTCAAGCTTTATTAACTGCTATTGTAGGCTTATTTATTTGTTTCACATAACATTTTGTTTTTAGTGCAAGTATTTGACTGTAAATATTGCTTGAAAATTGTTTGTTTGAAGGTGACAAAGCAGAGGGAATTTTTTTGTTTGTTTGTTTTGATGTGGACTTGGCATGTTGGATGTGTTCTACTGGATTATTTTCTGAAATATTTCTCCTTTTAAATGACCAATTGGGGCCTTCCCTCTGTCTCTACCCACCTCAACTTTGAATAACAATTTTGCCATTCTGTTGCTTAGCAGCAGGGACGAAGCAAAGATCTTAGGATATCTAGAAAATCTTCTCTCCTGCTGTTGTGTAGTGGCATTTGCAATATTTCTGTACCTAGCCAATATAAACTTTTTTTGATATTGGTTTGCAAATGTCTCCTTTTTATCTCTTTTCTTTCTGTGAGTATGGAAGGTAAGTGTGGTCTGTTCCCTGCTGCTGACAGGCATTGTGCTAATCAGTGAGCAGGAGCAGAGTCTCGCATCAGAGGATCTTCAGACTTGATGGTGTCTTCTGGTCAGTTGATGGAGTTATTCCATACATTGTCTTAGTGTTATCCGCTTCCCAGACAGATTGGTAACTAATAAATTGAAGAAAAATCAAATAAAAAAAACCCCTCTTCCTTCTTCGAGAATCACAGCTTCTTCCATGCAAGCATTAATGTATTAAAAGGCTTTTGCTGGCCTAGTTAACCTTGAAAAAGTTATCAGGCACAAAAGGAATATGAAGAGACAAAAGCAGCTGTATCCTCAAACTACAGTCAGTAGTGATTGCTATTTATTAATATAAAATACAATTCCAAGCTTAAAGATTTCTACTAGGAACCTTGAACACTTTCTAGCTATGACTGTGATTTGAGTTGTCCTTGTCGTTTTGTGTTCCTTAGTAAAATGTATGTTATACCTGACAAGAATTCAGGATAAAATTCTGTTCATGATCAAGGCTTCTGGTAATGGTGACAGTATTAAATGGTGTACTGACAATGAATGTTACATTACTGAAAGGTAAAAAGCAGAATAGATGTCTCAGTTAAAAGAACTGTCTTATTCATAGAACCGGTTGTTTTAATTGTATTACTAGAATGATTTCAAGCCACAAGACTGTGTTGAACAGGTAATAAAAATACTCATTTTCTGAGGAGTTGTATTAGTGATCCCCTATGGGATTAGATTTTTATCACCTTGGATGGTTTTGTATTTTTCTGAAGACTTTTGTATTTGTTTGGGAAACAGCAGTGCCTGTGTGTGGTCTTGTTTACTCAGTCTGGACAGCTTTTTGTTATTTTTCTTCCCAAAAAGAAAAAGCAGAAGACTGTAGCAGAAACTAAGTATACATGACATTTCATGTAGTGTTATTAGGATTCCCTATACCCATACTAAAATTATGTGAAAATGTCAGTGTGCTCTCTTCCCTTCATTATCCCTTCCTGCTTTCTTGATCTGTTAATTACTTTCTTACATTTTATACTATTGTTAGACATCCTGAATATGTCCTTTGCACTCCCATCTGATAATCTTATATTGTTTTCTCACTGTACTGCTATAATACAAGTTAATGGTTTTGTTTGTAAAATATTTGGGAAATATAACCAAACCAGGGAAGGGTCTTCGTGCTAGAGAAGCAGACTTATGCAGGGACAAAATACATTCTTTGGAAACGGTATATGAAAAAGAACTTTTTTTTTTAGGCTCAGTTGAATGTATAGTAAAGTAGTTATGCTGCTTTTAATTTTAAATATCAGCATGTGGCAGAAGTTTGCCAGAAATTTGTGTGGATCAAATGTGATAGGATCTGTTGGTATCAAACAAAACTGCTTATGAATGTTCAGCATGAGCAGGGTCTCAGGATTTCCATTACGTTTTTCTGAGGAAATTGGTCTCAAGCTTGTCATTATTTTCAGCTAAAGTTTTTAGAAATTTTTAGCTTGAAGAATAGGAATTTGGAAGAATGGCCATTGTGATTTAGAACTTGTTTTAAATTGAAATAGCTCCAGCTGTATTCCTGCCCCATGGAAAGGATAAAAGGTATCTTAAAAGTTATTCAGGATATTTTCATTTCTGACACTTAGTAGTGGAGGATCTTTAATTCTTAGTACTGGACAAGCAGGAGACGTTGCACCTTTATCTTATGAGAAATGTAGATTGGAATTTGGGGAACTTGCAGTTCACTAGGAGGTATATTAGGAAATTGAAGTCATTAAAAATAGTGTATTTTAGTATAAATTCCTTTAATTTGCAAGAACTGTGTATTCATTTCCTCGCCTTTGTGTAGATAGTATCAGGAGTAGCATAATTAGTGTATAAGTAGTGTAATAGATTACATGCAGAGTCTGCCTTTTTCCATGTGGCATATAAATCTTTCTATTACATCCATGCATGCAGTCATGCGCTGTATGCATCTTGACTGGCTATAATGGCCTTGTAGGTTATCGTAAGCTGAAAATCAGAACAGAATTGTTTGAGAATCTTGTTCCTGGACATAGACATTAACCATTGTTCTTTAACAGAAAATTATAATTCTGTTCTACAAATTTTATGGAGTAGAATCTGGTACTCAATGACAAAGATGTAAATCTAATCTGGACAATTTATTGTGAACAGCTTTTTTCTTTCAGTTTAAAAAAACTGAGATGCACAATGCAGTCTTCATTAATTTTGTGCTAATGATTGTTAAACGTTATGTTACCTTGATTCTTGTTTTGCTTACCTTCACTCAGGGGTGGAGTGTTCCTACCCAGATGCTACTTCTGTTATTGTCCTAATTTAAGAAGACCAATCAGTCTGAAGCATATGTGTAAATGATCATCTACAAAGAAACCAATTTATAATTTATTCTGTCAGTGGAGAGGTCCTTCAAGCTGTGATGTCCCAGCGTTTGAAGACAAGCATCTAAAAAATGCTTTTAAAGTTGTCAGTTCTCAAAAAATTTTCTCTGACTAAAAAAAACCCAAACCCAAAACCCAAAGAGGTACTTCATAACATTCTCTCCTACCAAAATGTTGTTGGAAATCTATCTTTAGGGGACTAGAATAGTTCCATATAAAACTTGAGCATGTTGATTAATTTTATTTCAGGTGATTAAAACTGAGACACTAAATTTCTTGAGAAACTGTAGTTAGGTTGCATATGGCTAGACACTTTTTAAAGACCCCTCTATAGACTTTGGAAAATTCTAGCTAATATAAGAAAATAAAGAAACTCAAGTATTCAATAAAGTATTCAATAGTTAGATAACTTGAGCAAAATAAATAGTAGCCTAAGGAGGAAGATTGTCAGTGAGGGTTTTGGTTTGGTTTTTTATACTGTAATTTATGCTTGTTGCTTAAAACCTGTTCCACTGTTCAGCTATACAGAACATCATTCAAATAAAACCAGTTTCTTGGTGACTGCGGAACAGTCATTTGGAGCCTGTTTCTATAAATGCTTTGATTTGGTTCCCCCAGGGTCGTGCCTGGTAAACATTCTGACACTTTTGTAAAGAATTTACCCAAATGCTTTTCAAGGAGTATCTGAACATACGGCTTTCTGGTGACTGTGTGGGTAGTTCTGGCTTTGGCACTTGCTGTGGCATCATCAGAATGGTACTCTGCCATCACCATCACCATCGTACTGCAGACGAAGTGGGTGAAATTAGTCTATGTACAAGAGCGCCACACAGGAAAATCCCTGTAACTGTGAACAAAGCAGAGAAAATTGCTCTTGGAATAATGGCAGTTCATTGCCCGACCGGACCCCAGTTCCCTGCATAATACTATGAGGGTTTTGGTAAGTTAATTTTGAAAAGGCCTGGAACTCCTGCCTACATGTTTTTTAAACATTATTGAACTTGAGGTATAGATGTACATTTGCAGCACCAGGTCATATGGGCTATTCTGGAAATCTGCATTTATTTTATTCAACAATGGCTTTTGGAAAATGCTGAAAAAAATCAATGGGACTTAATTTCTGTCCTGGAACAGGTGGTGGAATGATACCAGAATCGAATACTGGTAGCTAAGGAAAACATTGCTGCAAACAAGGTAGTAGGGAATTGCCCAGATAAATGCAAATACCCTACTTATGGAAGACTGGCATAATTGTGATGGTGGGTGGAGTAATTTTTGTAAGTAGTAGGTTTTCCTAATAATACTGGTTATCCCTATAGGATACAGGAAGAAAGATTTTTCTCCTGGTTGGAGCCTACTGTACTTGTAACAAAAAATGCTTGGCTTCTATTTAATGTCTTTAAAAGTGTGCTTGTGTTTTAGAATTGATGGTTAAGTAACTATGTTGCCAAACACATTTTTCAACCAACAATTCTTTTGTCCTCGGAGTAATTCTTGTAAGTAGTAGGTTTTCCTAATAATTCTGGTTATCCCTATAGGATACAAAGCATTTGGAAGAAAGATTTTTCTCCTGGTTGGAGCCTACTGTACTTGTAACAAAAAATGCTTGGCTTCTATTTAATGTCTTTAAAAGTGTGCTTGTGTTTTAGAATTGATGGTTAAGTAACTATGTTGCCAAACACATTTTTCAACCAACAATTCTTTTGTCCTCAAGGGATGTTTTGTGATAATAGCGCCTTCTTGAGGAGCTGAAGTTTGACTTGGGGAAGCATTGTATATGCTACAACTCAGCCTATATTCTGCGTTCGGAAAGTATGACTTTGTTCCCATATTGTTTGGTTTCTAACCTCCTGATTCTTTTGTGAGGGAGGGAGTTGTGTTTGGGCAGTATGAGAAATATTCCTAATATATATTGAGAATTTTAAATTCTCAAGTGTTCATGCAGACTTTACCACTGATCTCAGGGACCTGGCGTTCCTGAAGGCAGGTTCTGCCAGTAAAGACCGAGGTGAAAAAGGCACTGAGAAGGCCTTTTCTGTGTCCTAATCACCAGATCACCTGCCCCATTCAGCAGTGGGCCTACATTTTGCCTACTGTTCCTTTTGCTGATGATGTACTCAGGAAGCCTTTCCTGTTGCCCTTCACACCCCTTGCCAGATTCAACTTTAGGTGGATTTTGGCTTCCCTAAGCAAAGGGAAGCATCTGTATATTTCTTCCAGGTCACCTGTGCCTGCTTCCACCTCCTTTATGCTTCCTAATATTTCAGTTTAGTCAGGAGCTCCTTGTGTGTCCCTACAGGCCTTCTGCTGCCTTTGGTTTTCAAGGTCATTTTTAAGGATTGCCTCCAAGGTCAAGAATGGTCCATCCTGATATGCAGGAAGTCAAGCATGGTCAGCAGAAGGCTTACTTCATAAATGTTCTTTCATCGGTTTCTACTGGTGTGATCTGGGAAGCAAACTCTCTTTAAGTAAAGACTTTAGCACTTTGTCGCCCGATTTCACTTTTGAAGTAATCTTGGGAACACTCACACCAGTACCATTCTGGTAGTTCTACGGGAATGGCATCCTATAACACAAATACAATGATGGGTGGAGTTACTGAAAGGGAAGTAATCTCATCTCCTGAAATAGCTGGATCTGGTAGAAGATATCTTTCAGCAGCTGCAATTGATTATATTTGACTTCTATACTTGTGGACTCCATTTTCATTTTCAAAGTAAAGAGTTGTGTATACTTGCTGTGTTTGTTCAGACTGAAGAAAAGAAAACTAAAGGAGTTCTAGCTACTGCCTAGAACTATCAAATGGGTGCTTATGGAGAAGATGGAGCTACGCTGTCTTTAGAACTGTGCAGTAAAGTTATGAGAGAAAACAGAAGTTTTAAAAAGGGAAATTCTAATTACCTGTAAGGGGGAAAAGAGAACTTCACAGAAGGATTGTGAGATACTGGAGCAGGTTGCCTGGAGCGGTTGCTGAAACTCCATCCTTGAGGATGCTGAAAACTTGACTAGACAAGGCTCTGAGCAACCTAACCTGACTTCAAGCATGGCTCTGCTTTGAGTGGGGAGTGGGACCAGATGACCTCCAGACATCCTGTCAGCTTAAATTATACCATGATTTTATGACTCTACACATTCTTATTAGATACCTGTCAGTGAGAGATAAGAAATTAGATCGATATGTTTGGACCCTTTTGGACTCTTAACCTGTGCCTACGTTTCCAGCACTGTAGTTTACAGTATTTTTCTTCAATTTCTGATAATGGGGACAGTGATTGAATAATGAGTGTTAGAAATGAAAGATACTAAATACTTTGCAACTGAAGTGTAAGGAAACTGGCTAGTCTAAGGAATTTCCTTTTGATCTTTATTGTTGTTGAAAAATAGACTGAAATGGGCTCAGGGAGCATAGATGCAGTTAGCAAATAATGCACAGAGAAGCAATGAAGGCTGAGTAGACAGGAATATACTGACTAAATTATGGTAAATTAACTGAACCAAATGAAAAAATTGGATGAGGAGATTGAAAAAAATTCTCACATTTGACTTTGCCATGGGAAAAGATTTTTCTGGGAAGATTCAGTCTGACCTTGTCTATGCTGGAGTGTTTTATGTGAAAAGAGTATTTATTTTATTGTGATGCTGATCAAGTTGTTATATTTTCGTATTTGTAATATGTGAGGTCTTTGAGATGGTATCAGTACGTGAGAGTAAATTATTTTAGTGTGTTTGCCTCCCATAAAATATTTTTACTGGAGCTCAGCAATTACAAGCTCTGTTTATATAGATAATTTTATAGAGTAAGTATTAAAACTTAGTTATTTCTGACTATATAGAAGTGGTTGAAAATTCTTTATGAAGTGAGTACAAACTTCCACACAAGGAAAGGCGTGTAAATGCTACAGGGGACCTAACATTGAAATACACATATGAATAATATATTAGTTGGTGTACAGTACATATAATTAAAATTGAAAGAGTAAAGCAAATTTATAAAATATTTAAACTGAATCGTGAGGAACACTGCAGAGAATTAAATGCATTTCTTGGTTTTTTAGCCTGACAGTTATATGCTACCAGTATGTAGCAGTTTTCCTGGGAAGGATGTTTCCCACACTTGAGAAATTGACTGGATGCTTACATATGCAGTGAAGCATAACTAAAGCAATAGTTTATAGATGTGAGAGAAAACAGTAGGATTTTTCTCAATGGAAAAAGTGTAACCTTCCATCACCAAGTAGAAATGGAAATTACTCAAATAGGTGTTAAATTTAGAATAAAAATAAATTTAGTAATTAAAAGTAATGAGATATCTTTGAGCATAACCTTTGTAATAAGAAAATTGTGAAGTTATTTAAATCTAGTTTCCTCTTGATTTCAGTGGGAGGAGTTGTTGGATTTTTTTGTTGTTGTTGTTTATTTGTTTTCTAAACTGCTGAGACACATTACTTTTTGTCAGTCAGCTACTAAAATTGTACATTTCTTTGAGAAGTCAGAACTACGTATGTCCAAGAGGACCTTGGTCTTGTCTGGAATTACAGATGCATGTCTTTGAAAATTGTAAGTTTTAATATCAGATATAAATCGAGGGAATGATTTGATATAGTCTTTCTATTCTAGTGATTAAAAAATCTGCTGTAATATCTTTTTGCCCTCAGAATAAAGCCAGTGTCTTGATAGGAACAATAGGCTGCACTTAATGGAAAGCGTTCTTTAAGAAAATTCAGTGACAGAAATGAAGGACTCTGCTGCTTTGTATTCCATGCATAAGGAGGAGGTTTTGATATTGAAGAAATGACTATCAAGCATGGAAGATGCTAACAATTAAAGTAGGCAGGTTTGCAATGAGAATAGGTGTGGGATTTGACTGAGTGCCAAATCATGAATTCTAGCCTGTCTGCCAGTAGTTTGGTGTCTTTCTGGATGCCCTTGTAGGGTGTAACAATAGATTTCATTGCTTACATAGATGGGCAGCAGTTAATTAATGTTCATTAAGATATTTTTAAAGTAGAAGATGATCAAGATGATGTTTTAGTACAACCATTTTTTCTCTGACTACCTGAAGCCTTTAGTTCTATTTTAAATGTATTTCAGGGTTCTGTGTTACTTATTTGTGATATGTTAGATCTCTTAGCTCAAGAAGAGGAGTAATAAGATATATAGCAAGAATTTAAATTTAAAGGGGAGCAAAAATGCTATTGTGATCTGTATTTCTTCTGTTTACTGTTTTAATGGGTTTGTTTTTTTCCTCTCTTGTCTTGTCTGTATCTCCTGTCAAATAAAGGCCAAGGAACACCAGGTCTTTCTAACAGAGACGTATGAAAACAACATGAGAGAGCTGGAGTTACTCTTGGACAGCTTTGCTATGTCAGGCCAGCGGACAGCAGGTTAGTTGAAGGTATAAAATGACAGATGCATCTGTCAATGTTCCAAAGTCACTACATTGTGGGAATTCTGCAGATGCCTCTTGCATTCCCTCTTCTCAACATGCTTTGATTTGATGACATGATAAGAGCAGTTCTCACAGCAGTCAAATGGCCTTGCTAGCTGAGAAAGGGTGACGGAATGTGGACCTGCTGTTGTCAGCCCAGGGCTTGATTTACAAATGCTGGGGTGTATATGATCGGTCAGAAAAGGGCTTACTTGCTGTGCTCTAAATCCAACTGAGAAAAAAGTCCTTACAGTATACCTGCAAAGGGAACAGATGTTTTGCCTGAACTGAGCCAAATTCTGAGGCAACCTTCAGCAACTTAAAGGTCATGTATTCAAAAAGGTTGTGTAGGACACATGATATAACACAATACTTTTTGTGGTTGATTGTGGACTAGTACTATATTGCATTCGTTTGATCTAACACACAACAGATGTTTGTCTGTTTCCATTAAAATTAATTGTAAATCAGTGGTTCTTGCTCTGCTACCTAGCTTTATATCAACCTCAACAAACTGCTGCCTGCTTAAACATTTGAAATAGTGGCTGACATAAGCAGGCTGAACTTTAACATCAAACTAGTAATTTTTTAAAAGATGAAAATAGTACATTTTTTAATATCCTCATTTAAAACTATCTATAAAAGTTTTCTCTGTGTGGTTCCTGTTAGAAAATCACATACTAGACACAAAACGCTTCCAACTTACAGTGCAAGTAAACTGGAAGAAAACAGGCAAAATGTTGCTTAATGAGCAAATGGGTTTATTTTATGTAAGTTGTAATGACATGTTTCTGCACTTTTTAGCAACAGTAGACATAAAAGTCGTATAACACCTTTAAATGAAGATACATTTTTTTGTATCTTCACGAAAAGATTTTTTTTTTAGGGCCTAGTACTGTTAAAATTGAATAAAGGAACTCTTTGATATTTCTGTTGTACTCAAAAGGCTAGCCTTGAATCTGTGATCCATTGATTTCCTCACATGGGCTATATAATTTTTTTATTTTGGAACTGGTATCAGTTTTATTCTGTAATTATAAATGTAATTCCTTTGAGTAATACCTGTAGGTTTATTGTAGATACGTCAACTGCAAAGCTCTTCAAAACTGTATTTTTCCCTCAATCTTGCAAAATTCCACATACCCAGAGGGGCTTCAGCAATTCCGCGGGGAGCTGAATGCTGCTGCCAAAGTGCAGTTTCTAAAGCAGTAATTGTCTTTTGGGGTAGGTTTTCTGTTCTCCCTAGCGGTAAACCTTGCAGAGAACAGCTTTGACCTGTTTCTATAATATTAGGGATTCAGTAACAGTAACTTCAGTATTAATTTGCTTTGTTTAAGGTAAACTTTGAAAGATTTTATTTAAAGAGATTTTTTTTTAAGCTTCAGTGTCTCTGCAGAGGCTCAGTTAAGGCAGACGGTCAAATTTAGCTCTGCTGTAGATTGAGTCTTTACAGCTAATATAAAAATGGACATTGATATTTGGTCTACGTATTTACTATGCTTCTGAGCATGAAACTTAATTTTTAATGCTGTTACCTTACTGAGTTGTACTTAAGAATTTGTTACATAACAGTATTTCTTTCAATTTTGAAAAAAGTTTAATGTAATCATATTTGAAATGGGAATTCCTAGGTGCCAATACAAGTAAAAATCTCTAATAAATCTTTGTAGTCTAATTAGCAGATGAGGGACTACATGAGCCACAGCTGGCTGGGCAGTGTTTTCTTTCTTAATTTTAACTTTTGACTAAAGTTAGGTGAGAGACCTACTTAAAAATCTGTCAATATTAAAGGTCAAACCCCTTCATTTAAGTTCTAATTGGGCTGTCACTATTTGGCTATACAGGAAAAAGAATAGAGGAATTTATATTTTTAAGACTAAAAATCAAAGTGTTTAAAAAAATTTTTTTTCCTTATACATTCCAAAATAACAAGCATAAATCCCTATATGCTTCTTTTTAAGTGACGTTTAGAAATTTTCCATAGCATTGTTTTTCTTATTGGGCAATTTGCATGGTTTCAGTTTGTACCTGTTCAGTTTATCATGTTCTGCAGTTATTCAGCAAGGGTTTGTGCTCAAGGAAGTTTGTCTTCGTTTCAGGAAAAAAAAAGTTGTCGTTGTAGTAATCTGAGAAAAAAGTGAACAGAGTATAAAGTGCGAAGAGTGCTTTGAGTTAATGTCACTGTTTAATGCAGGCCACCAGTACTGTTTTGGTCAAAACTCTAAAACATAGCTCCATATGAGCTGCTCTGAAAATTAATTCTGTCTTAGCCAGGCCCAGTATCATTAGTAGGAAGTCTGAAATAGCAGATTTAAGAGTTTACTCACTTGTATGCCTCTTGTGAAACTCCTATTGAACTTGGCATTTTCCCAAAATTCTTTCCCCAGGCACTTGGGTGATACGGGGCAAATGGTTCAAGTATTGATTTTTTTTTTTTTTTTTTTTTTCCCCCTTCACTGCTGAAGTAGGACCTATCAGACAAGAGAGTTCAGTTTGGATTATGTTGCATGACTCCTGCTTAGTTGTATGAACACAGACAATGTTTAGCCAGTATTAAAGCCATAGGCTTGTTTTCAGCTAGTGCAGGAAGGGAGAATCTGGTATTTCTGTTGTCAGAGTGGGCTGCCTAGAAAATAGCGTTTCAGCAAAGGCAAGGGATGCCAGCATGGAAAAGTTTACTGGCAAAAGTCTGGTTTTGGCAAACATGATGTAAATTAAGATAGTTCAGAGGCGTGTTTCAGTGACAGCATGGCAGACTAGGACTTGAGAAATCAAGGTACATTACCTAGACAGCTTGATGAAAACTATGGAATGGAAGACAACCCCTAGATTGACTTACTTAGTAGATATTATTTTAAACTGAGTGAGGATTGTGAGGTAAAACTTCTTTAGAGCTAGAAGTATGGAAGAATAGACCTTTCTTTTTTCTGTGCAACAAGATCACTGGAAAAAGTTCCTATAATTGGTGATATTGAGAAGTCACTTTTGTAATTGAGAAGACAGGACTGGAACCCTGTGCATCCTGAACTGTAGCTGTGGTTAAGTGATAAAAATGATAGTAAGGTGTTACTAGTCTCTTTCTTAAATGTGAAATCTAAACCTCTCACAAAAGGTCTGATTTTATGAATTCTTACTAAGTTGATTCTAAGTGCAGTGTTGCTATTTGGGACATCTTTAGGACTCAGAGGTTTGGGCACTGGAGTCTTAATAAGAAGATTTTGCTTTTTCCTGACTCTGCAGACCTTGAGAAACTGTGGCAAATAGGTGTCCAGTGGAGTGGCTGCTAGGACAGAGCAGAAGTCAGTCACTGGGATGTGCATTCTTTTTAGATTCAGTTGTGTGCTGTGGAGCAGATCTTGCTTCTCTTACTGAAAGCAATCTTGCAAACCTGCATTGGTTTGACTAATTATGACTTTGACAGTAACAGTTGGCTGGCAAGTCACAGTGAAAGGTTAGTGTCCATTCTGAATAGTACTCTATGGTCTCTGGTATTATCAGAGGGTTTGGAGAGAAGAGGCTAATTAATTGAAAAAAATTTCAGAACGACTGTTAGCAGTTAGCAATACTTTCCAACTTGTGCATATGTGTAAGTTTTCCACTGACTACCATAAGTACATTATGTATAGCTTACAGGAGAAACCTATCATTTTTATATAATACTTTGGGTAGCATATCATCCTTATTAGATAACAGTAACTGTATCATTCTTAGAAAAACCCACCCTGTAAGTCTGTAAGTGCATCTCCTATAGCTGACAAATTTTTATGGAGAGCCAAAGAAAAGGCTTAGTGTTTAGTATCTGATATGACTTCATGAGTCGCTGTAGGTAAATTGCTTAGTGACACTGACCTTTCAGAGGTGATTAACACCTGTGTCATCATTTAGTTCTGCTGGGAGTTATGATTGTGTAGCCTCTCTGAAGTTCAAATGCCACAGATTTTTTTCACTTCTTTTGCAAAATAAGGATGCTATTAGTTAGTTTTGCTTGTAGAACATGTTAAGACTCATGGAAAAGATGATACTATAATTTGTTACACAATAAGTTTATAAATGCTGCGTACTCATATAAATAATGCTGAGAAGAATAATCTGTCAATAACATGGTATTTTGCTGTAACATCAGAAAAAAAAATAATAGTTTGTTCTTGGAAATTTAATATCAACTGACATCTTGTGACCTCTTGATCAATACAGTGTTGTTTTGCTTTCTTAGCACATTGTAGTACGGGCTTTGAAATGCTCAAACTTGTTCAGATGTCCCTAATTAAGGCAACCAGATCAGAAGTCTAAAGGTTTATTAAAAAATGTAGTGTGTATATAATGGATATATCAGCTTTAAGATTTATAATTGAAACGTTATGTAGGGCTCTGCAGACAGATAATAAATTTTTTTTATTATTTCCTTTGGAATGAAATTCAAGATAGTTTAAAAGGTTTTTAAGACCTTTCCAAGCATAACATAGTCATGTGATATTTGGCTCGATAAAGCTTTGAGTAAATGAAGTACTGCATTGTAATGTGAGTGCTTAGTCACAACAGCAAAATAATGTCAGGAAAAGTGTAACATACTTAACTTTCAGGCAACATGGTTTTTAGCGTGTTATTGTGTGGTTTTAAAATTGGCTGGTCTGACTGAATGACACAGACTTGACCACAGTGGACATTATATGTGAGACTGCATACCAGATACATTAGGTAGAAACGTAATGCAGAAATCACAGTTCTGTATCTTGTATTAAAGCTTTTATACAAATGTCTTTCAGTTGTATATGCTGTGAAAGTACAGCTATTCAGCTACATCTCTTGTGGCAAACAAGGCTGCTGTTCAGTGTTTTGTATTGTCACTGAAGCCCTAACTAATTTTAATTCCTCTCATCCAGAGTGAGTAGTTTTCTTTCTGTGGCTTTAAGGCTTAATTTTAATTCTGTATTTTCCTTCAGGCACTTGTAAGGACAAAGATAAAACTCCAAGCCTCCCTGTCCTTGAGACTTTGAGGTGTACCTTGACAGCTTACCAGAACAAGCTGGAAGATACATCTAATGAGGTAACACTTACGCTGTTTGGCTCTATATGTATTGCCTTCAGCCTGCAGTAGCACATACACTTTGCTTGTAAAAAAGGTC
>NW_009615910.1:45793-57442 GCF_000690535.1 Cariama cristata
TGACAGCTTCACGTATACCCAAAGAAATAATCTCTGTCACTACTATTTCTCTAAGCTTGCCCTACGGTGAAGTTGCGCATACATTTAGGGGAACAGGGAGAAGAGGTTTTTTCTTTTTTTTTTTTTAGTTTAATTTGTATTTGTTTTCTCACTAAATCTGTTGCAGTTATTATTTTCAATAAACATTAAGGAAAATGAGCCATTCATATCTAGGATTTCAGTCAAAAGGTGATGACTGAAGAGTTGGCAGTGTGTTCCACAGTATTCCTAAATATGCAACACTTGAGCCTCAGCAGTCATTGGTATCAGTTATGTAAATGTGCATGCCCTTGTACATTTTAAACATGACATAAATTTCTGAGACGAGTGTGTTTACAATGAAATATCTTTTGATTCTATTTTGAGGTCTTTTCAATTAAAATAGGGCTGTGACAATACTTTCTTTAAGTTATCTAAGACAGCAATGGAAATATTTCAATTTTGGAAATCTTACCCTTTAAAAAAATCAAATGTTTTCCTTGCAGTCCTGCTGGCTTTTTATTTCACTGATTGACCAGTCAAAATCTTGCATTTATTTTCTTATTTGTATTGCTAATGTGATTAGATTAATCCTCTTGGGTGTAAATGTTTTATGAATTTGTGGCTTTAAAGGTTGTAGAGAGAAGTTAACTGTTCTGTTAAAGCTTTCTGTACAAACTTGTAATTCGCTTACCTTTGGATAAAATTGGCAAATACAGAAAGATAAGGTGTGATGAGATTGTAAAAATGCCAGTACTGTTTTTTCATTTCTAGGTTTTGTGTCTTGTTTTGACAAATACATAATCCAGCTAGTCACTCACAAGGTTTAAAAAAAAAAAAAAAAAAAAAGAAAAAACCAGAAGAAAAATATATTGACTTTGCCCCTTTTATTGGGAAAAGAATGGTCTCCCGCAAGACCTTTGAGTTTGTTCAACGGGCGCAAAAATAAGTGACCATGGAAACAATTATACTTTTGTAAACAAGAAGCGCTGTTAGGTCTTTCCCAGTGAGATAAGAGAACCAATGTGTATAGTCATTATGAAACTCTTCTGAGACCCAAGTCTGGAAGCTGAAGAGTAACTAGGAACATATAACCCACAGCGAATTGTTATTTGGGAGGAGGAATGTCACGTGATAGGCAGCACAGTTGAAAAGTCGACTCAGCAGGCTTTGGCTTAGTGATGTGCTTTGTTGTGAAACTGTGCCAGAGACAGCAGTGGAGAGACCAAGGGGGTGGCTGCTAAGAAAGCAAAGAGAGTATTCTGACAGAAAGAAGAATGAACTGTCAAGGAAAATAAATCGCAAGCAGAGCAGGACCAACAGATGACCTGCCACAAGACTTCCCAGTAGGACTGCATGTGACTGACCCTGAAGTTGTCATACGGAGCCAGAGATCACTGAGCACCTCCATGGTGCACAGAAAGGGCAGTGCTCTGTCCTTCTTGATTACCCCCACCCCCATAGATAACACTGCTTTTGTTTTTTTATATATTAGATATGTTTAGTAATAAAACTTTTTAATAATACAATAATACACAAAGGGACTATGAAGGGTACTGTGCAATAAAAACAGGATGTTTTAATGCACAGCAGTAAGGGTTTGGTTTTGAGTAATTATGTAGTGGTTCTTTTTATAGAGAGATTTTCAACAAAACCCTGCATATCGATGGATTTGTTAATATATGTGTACACCTGTATGTATACATGAAGTATGCTGGTAAACTTGTCACGGATCACCTTTAAGTTACTGTGTTAAACATTAGGTTAAACAATCTAGTTAATTTGTGTGACTGAAAGGTAAATAAGTGTTGGGTTTTTTTTGACAGATAACAAGCTTTCGACTTTCTGTATAGTGGAGAGGCTAGAATATGTTTGGGGGGAGAGAGAAGGCTAGTAAACCAACAGAAAGACTGGAAATATTCCAGTAGCATTCTGTAATTTACTGTAATTATTTGTAAGGGTTCTGCTAGGTCTCCTGATTTGAGATCAATCAAAAATACAATTTCCAAAGTAATTTCTAAATTTTGCAAATAGGATACTTTATTTCTGTATTGCTTTTAGATGCTCAAGTGCCGGCAGTATCCTGCACTATAGTACATTTCTATTCAATGCTTTCTTTAAGATGTTTGTATTGCTGACCTCATCATCAGGTTACCAAAGATACAGATTATAATGATGTCCTGTTATCTTTTTTGAAAGTGGAAAGTGAAGCTAGTACACTTTATGGTCATGAGCTACCTATAAGGTGGTTGCTTGTAACACCACAAACTGTTCAGTAGTCACCATGCCTCTTGGGAACATTGCTGCTTTTTATGACTATGTGAGTACTATCCAGCACTCAGTAAAAAGTGCAGACCATGTTCATAGCTAGGCAGTTTCTGCAAATGGCCACTGACTTTGAAAACTTGTTTTGTCAAACTATTCCCCAGATCATAATCTGAATTTATTACATTTCCAAATGCATTTCAAAGTCTGTGTTTTTGTCAGATATTTTGAGAGTTAATGGGAAATTTAATAGTGGACTCAGTTTGGGATTCTGCCACTGCTATTTATCTTAAATCATTATAAGAGTTGTTTAGTGTTTTTGTAATGGCACATTATTTAGATTGTATGGAGTTTAAATATTGTCAAAGGAATTAAAAACAATTATTTTTTTTACATTTATGTATAAAATTCTTCCTTTATATGCAAGTGATTATGTAGCCTTTCTGTAAAAGCCTGTTTGACCTCTGTATTTTTCACAGTTTGGGAAAATGAAGGCTTTGTGTGAAAAGACTACCGAAGAACTTGAGCTATCCAAAGAGAAAATGTGTGTTTTAAGTCAAGACCTTAAGGTATGGTTTCATGAACTTAAAAACTGAAAGTTCTGCAAAAAGGTATCTTTCTGGATTTAAGATATCTTTTATCAGAATAAGTCTCTGTATAATGCATTTTGTTGAGCAGACTAGTTTACCTTGCAGACTTGCGTGAAGCCATGCTGCTTTATTCTGATTACCATCTTAAACTACATAACTGATCATTTCAATGATTACACTTCTGAAATAATTTGAAATAGATTTATCAATTTGCAAAGTATTGTTTTATATTGAAATCAACATCAGTAATTTTGTTTCTCTTAACTGTTTTTCTCAAGAAAAAGAGAAGAGAATTTAGTTACCTCTGTTCATATGAAAGCACATTTTATTATAAATGTCCTTTATTTTTGTGAAATTATTTTTTTGTTTGTGTTTATCAGACAAGTTGATGCATGTATGAAGCACCAGGTCATCCTTAACAGTTGTACAATATGCAGGCCAAAATTTCTTAGAGTAAAATCTACATGGGAACTGATAGAAACACTTGAGAAGACTTTTCTTTAGTTTCTGAATGAGATTTTTTTTTTTTTTTTTTTTTGGTCTCTGTTTTTGGCTGACATACCACTTTTGTAATGTCCTGTCTGGTTACATCAGTGGCCAAGGGAGTGAGGAAGTCCTGGGGTCATGGTTAAACTTAATCTCCCAACTGACAGTGTATTATGTTACTGCCAAAATAGAATGTCTCTACTCCCAGCCTTTCTCAGATTATTTTGCTGGGGATATACTGCTTTATCACTTCAGTTTAGTCACAGGCACTTCTGCAACATGTATTGCATCTTCATTAATACTTGCACATGATCTCCTGTTATCTGATCTGAACTTTCTTTACTAATTTTTGTTCAGAAGGCTTAAGACTTTTGCTTCTGTTGCAGCACCTTTATAGGGCACCTAAAAATTTTGCAACCCATTGCAGCAGATACTTGTATTCGTCATGCAAAAACTGAGTTTGCTACACACAGATGGTGCTGGTTTTTATGCAGTACTCCAGTTTCTGATCTCTTTAAATTTTTGGTAGTAAAATTGTATATATAAGTGATAACTGGAGCCAGTCTGAAAACATTTGTGTTAGAAATTTAATATTGCTTTAATCTTTTAATATTTTCATTAAGAATAAAAGTTGTCATTGTCTGATGAATTTGAGAATCTCTTTCCTGTTACATTTCCTGTATAAGCAGCTATGATTTTATGAAAAACAAAACAATGCTTTCAGTTTGACCTTTAACAAACTTTAGCAATGCTGGAAGTCCAGTACTTGTAGGAGAGGAAAGCTATCTGTCCGCTCCATCTCAGCTATCTTTTGGCTGTAAAGGGGTAGCGTTTTAAGTTGTTTCGTACTGGTAATGTAATGTTTGTATTTATGACCATTTCTGATTATTAGTTTCTTCCTATGGTCAAATCTCCAAATAGAGTCCTCACATTTTTTTTATCATGCAGATAAAGAATACAGTGGGTAACAACAACTGTCTGTATTGCCTACTGACTCAGCTGTAACAGATCAGAGATTTACTTATGAAAATAGTATATCTTTTCACTAGCTCTGAGAGCTCTCCACTCTGCAGAGGATAACTTGTATCCATCCATTCTACATCTCAGTTGTGGAGGTAGAGGGGATTCTGAAGGTCAGTAAGTCATGGAGCTTTTAACGCTCAGAGATGGATTTCTGATGCTGTCTAGTTACAAGCTGTGGAGAAGGACTATTGTCAATTTTGCAATTATGTTATTCAAAGATACAGTCAGCTTAACCTGGAGTCTTCCGAACACATGTGGCTGTATGACTGTTTACTTCCACAGATGCTGAGCACTGGGCTAAGGTAGCACTTTATAGAGTAAAATTCTTACCAGCCTTTCTGTTCCGTACCTCTGCTTTACAGGAAGCTCAGGATAACCTGTCTGGTGCCAATAAAGAGTTAAATCATCTACACGCTAAGTGTGTAGACAGAGAGACTTTAATACGAACTTTAAAAATGGAACTACAGAATGTATGGCAATGCTGGGAGAAGGAGAAAGTACGTGCCACAGAATCTGAAAATGAAATCCAGAAGCTTACCAGGGCTTACCAGGAGGATACGGAGGTATTACCAGAGACAAGATGACTGTCAAAAAGATTCTTTATTTAATCTTTTATACATTTACATACATCAGGTGGTTACTCTTAGTCTTAACAGATTTATCCCCAAAATATGATTTTAAGATACGTATTTTGAAATACGTATTTAGTATCTGCAAGATCTTAGGACATATTGATTCTCCTTCCTTCTCTATCAGAACTAATAGCTTAACCCTTCCAGTATTTTGAAATTTTGAACAACTGAGTTTATTTAAAGAGCTATGCCTGACGAACAATTATTTCTTTCTTTCAAATTTAAAGTTAACAAAAATATTTTACAATTGCAACATACCGTAGTATCATCATCATGTCTTATTAGTTACTGATTCACATGGCAATTGATAGCAAATGTGGAATTGAAGTAGTTTTGTCTGTGTGCCACAAAACCTAGAAATTCTTATTTGTTATCTGTTAGCTCATTGTGGTATGCTATGTGTGGGAATTGCTTCACAAAATCTTATTTCAGAACTGTTATGTCTCTCCTTATATTTGTTTACAGATGTTAATTTTGTTGCTTTTTCCCTCCAGTGAGGCAGTTCTGTACTAGCAATAGCAGTGATACACTTTATCATAGTTGTCGTGCGTATTGAGCTCATTACTTCCACAAATTTGGATGTGGAAGCTAACTGAGTAAAAAGGAAGCATTCTTTCCACCTCTTGTGCAGTGTGGTACTTAAACAGCGTCCACATGAAGCAGCTGGAGTTGTTACACACATCAGGTCATCATTAAAGTGAAGGAAACTAGAAACCTGGCTATATTTTAAAGACAACATGTCTACAACACTGCGATCGCATTCAACATGTGTGAATTGATTTTGGGTCTTGGAATCCCTTTTTTCATGCCAAATGGATAATTATCACCCTTGCTTTATCACAGCTTAACCAAAAAAGTGATGATGGTGCCACACTGGATTTTCCTTGGGGAACTGGGAGATCTGCTAGAAATAAAGTTAAACCAAACTAAACTACAGTTTTTTATTGCCTAAAATACCATGAAATAGTTGTGAGAAAATGCACCTAAGCATAATGGAAAGGGCTCAGAAAAACTGTAGTTCCCCATCTTGGTCATCCACAATTTCTTGCTGTAAAGCCTCATCCAAGGCCTGTGGAGAACAATGGGAACATCTACAATGGTTTACTGACTTTGAATAAAAACTCTGTTTCTTGTGGCTTTTGAGGTTCAGCTTTCTACTGTTGTCTTAATCACAGTTGGTAAGTCACATATATGTACTAAAAGGATGAAGGCTGAAATTTCTGTTGCATACCATTGTTATTAAATCAATTTATTATACTACTGACTAAAATCAATGCACATGAGTGAGGCATGGTTTGTAGAATTTAATTGATGAAGATATAAGTCTATTTTGTCTAGCTATTTAGTCATACATAATCCATGCAAAACCAATTTTTAAAAGACATTAGAGTGATAGTTGTATAAACAGTGTGTTGTGCTGCCAAGCCAATCAGACAATTTTCTCTGTGCTTTGCAGATATTGGAAGTGGGTATAATTCAAATGTACCTGGAAGTGTTAACATGAATGATTAAATTGCATCTGCTAATAGCACGGAAATTTTTATCTGTATCAGGTCATGGTTCTGACCACTGCAGGATTGGACTTTATTTATATCCTATGTCTAATTAGACAAATTTTGTAAAACCTGTTTTCTTACTCTGGCTTTAATATGTATCTTTGGCTTCTAACGCTATTCAGATACAACAGTTAATTCTTTTTTTTTCTCAGGAGAAGCTAACCTTCCTCCATAGCTTATACCAGCGTTTGGTAGCAGGCTGTGTGCTTATAAAACAACCAGAAGGCATCCTAGATAGATTCTCTTGGTCTGAGCTTTGTGCAGTCTTGCAGGAGAATGTTGATGCCCTGATCTTAGACCTCAGCAGGGCTAATGAGAAGGTAGGTGTCCTTAGGCATCAGCTGCTTCTATTAAATTCAGTGACATTTGTCCACATCACAGTATCATTAAAAAGGACTGACATTCATCTTATTTCAAAAAGAATTTGGACGTTAATAATTCAATACCATTAATTATGGCTTGTCTACAACTCAGTTTGATGCCATTGCTGTGGGCATGTAAATGTGACTGAAGTCTGTATGAAGTCTCTAAGCTCCACTTTCTGTGCAGGACATGCTAATAGTACTAGCCAATATTAGCCACAGGGACCTAATTAAAAGAAAATAAATTAATCTTACTGATGAAGCAATTCAAAGAACTTAGTCATTTACACTAATAAAGCAAGTCTTTATTTTATCATAAAACAGAAACAAAATGCACTTGTTCCAGGAACATCATTTTTAAATTATATGTTTATGATTCAGAGGTACTATCTGAAAAAATGCCATTTTTGGATTATGAAATTTGCATTCAGAAATACAATAGAAAATGCTTACTTTTATAAAACATGTCAATATTGGTTTAAGGGAGAAGCTGTACTTTTCTGAATGATTTTAATGTGAATAAGCTTATGTGGCCTTTCTCCCCAGAAATCCCTTCTTTTTTAGGAAAGAAAAGATCTCTTATTTAAATAACTTAAACTGGCTCCACAAACTAACATATGCCACTCTTTAGGATTTCAGTTTGTATTCTGACTCCATTGATCAGGTCAGTCCTGCAGTCTAGTAGAGTGACTCCAAATCTTGACTGCACTGACATTTTGTTCTTAAGGCACAGGAAGGTAAAAGCTCTTTAGGATGTTTTTAATCTGTTGGAATTGTGACCACTCTTCTCGCCTGAGTAAGAGATGGGGCTGGTTACAGTGAATTGTTTTGACTCTGCCGGTCATTTAGTAAATACTGCAGCAGTCAAGGAAATTTCTGCTGTAATGTAAAAATATTTACTGTATAAAATCTGGATTATGCAGCTTGGATGTATATTTCTATTTTCCTTTTGAAGTAGAGGAGGAAAGGGAGTGGAAGGGAAAGGAGTGAACATTGTTGGCAGTGTTTGGGGGCATTGCGTCTTATTGTTTCTTGCTTTTTAAATTAGTACGGTTATTGAGATTGTGAGATCTCTAGAATTCTGTTCATATACTTACCAGGTTTTCAGGGATTTGGGACAGTGTTGTTTCCTGTGTTATTTCGGCTTTCTGAGAACAAAATTTTTCTCCTGCAGTTTTGTGTGATCTATTTGGAAGATGTCTTGCTGATATTCTCTAGTAACAGAGTGTAGGCCTGTGTATTTAGAGGTCATTGTTAGCTTGATTCATTCCTTCATTTAGTTTGCATGGGAGCTGCAAAGTTAAAGCACAGAGTGAATCCCTTCGTGCTTGTTGAAAACTCATCATAAACTAATGAGCTACTTGTGAGAAAAACATTCTGTACACTGAAATTTCCTGAAACTATTTTAGTACTTTATAATATAGGGAATGTCTTGGTTTTCCAGTAAAACAAAAAATAAAATTAAGGGCTGTTTTTTCATCATTACTTGCAATCCTTGCAACTGCTAAAGGACTGGTATACTTGAATTACTAATTTAGCAGCAAAAGATTAGTGCACTTGTTTCAAAAAAATATGGGAAGTGTCTAGTTCAGGTTTCCAACAAAGAAGGCAACAGATATCTACAAGGTTGTATAAGGATGGCAAAACTGAAACCAAGGAAAATTCATTAGTCCAAAATATGTCTCTGTTTTATTGCAAGATTCAAGTAAGTAATCTGTTGTGAAAGGCTTTTTCTCATTTTTAATAAATATGTTGAAGAAATTAAAATTTATATTTTATGCTGGAATAGTCTGTGCTTAAATTAATATGTACAATTAAAGTAAAAGGTATTTTGAGGGGTAAAAGAACTTCTTTTTAAATGATTGTCACACAGATATCTTGTCTAGAATATGTTTGTAAGAACAAGTCTGATACTATGAAGGAGCTTCAGCAGAGCCAGGAAGATGCTTTTAGTAAAATGGCTGAGCAGATGAAAGGACAGGAAAGCTGTTGGCAGAAACAAAAAGAGTCTCTGGAACAGCAGTACTCAGATCTCCTCGGGAGAGTTCATGCAAGATCACAGGTAAGGTGCTGTGAACTTCTGATTTTTTTTTTTTTTCTTGTAAATATTTAATAGATTATCTTAGTAGTTTAAGCTCCTAACCAGTTTAACGTTGTTTGGCAATTTAGTATATCTTTATTGTAAAGAAAACCAGCACTGTGCTAGTATTAACTTCACTTATAAGAAATAAATGACTTTGCTAAAACATTCCAAAAATGAATTGCTTAATTTGGTCTAGCAGTTGCTAGTGATGTTTTTTGAGGATGTTAAGAATGAAATTGCTCATTTTAAGAATTATATAGGGCAGCAGTTACTTTTTCAGTGTCATGCTTTGCAAGGAGTCTGTAGAGTAACAGTAATGTGGTGTCATATTGGGATAAATTAAGGTATATACATTCTGACACTAAGAATCAATTGGCAGTTAGTGGCAGATTTCAACAGTATTAAAGACTTCGTTACACAACTACAGCAGTGGTTCAAAAGTGTAAAACTATTGTCACTGATTGTTAGAAACGTTATTTGCATTCTAAAATTTTCCCTGTTACTCTGCAACCACAATTCACCGTTTTTACAGTCACATTCTTTTACACATTTCAGTTAAAAGCGTTGTGAAATACAGGAAATAAGATATGCCATCTTATTTGTGATTGACATCTGAAACTTCATCGGAAGAATGCTGTATTTGACTCAGATTTTGAGTTTGGTAGTCTTTGCACTCTGAAAAATGTATTTATGAAGTATTCTTTAGACGTAGAAGTTTATGGTAGTTTCTTGGGAATGAGCTGAAATCTTGTGTATATTTTTTGCTTGATATTTACGTTTCGCGTTGGATATTGGCAATGCTAAAAACATCCCTATGAGTGGAATAAGTGAGATCCAAACTTAATTTAAGTTCCCTGAGAATTTAGTAGTTACACCTTATGAAACATTGCCCAAAGAAAAGAATGATGACATGAGGAAGCTTAATTTTAATTAAAAAAAATTCTTTTCCTTCCTAAAGAAAAATGGAGTTAACTCAATTTAGAGTTCTACCTCCTATGGATGCTGCACACAAGAAAGGTCTGAGTCATCTCTTTCAGAACTCTAGCGTATTGTGGAGAATTGGTGCTGTGCAGTACTGTGCCATTCTTTGGGATGGCGCTGAACCTGCCAGTCTTCTCACCTGAATTGCACAGACAGCAAACAGAACACGTACTGAAAACATGGCACACTCTCGTGGAGTGTGCATTAGGCATGTCTTTTCTAAAAGACTTTATTTGTCAAATTGCTGTACAGGGCTACTGGATTTCTAAAAGGCAAATACTTTCCCTTAGAAACATCAGGGCATGTTTTCTAATATAGATTATGTAGTGTTGGAGTACAAGCTGGTAGCGTTGTAATCTAGGCAGTGCAGTACCTGTATACACTTAAGTGATTCAACAAAACTTTGTCTCATCTTTTTTCCATCCCGTGTTCTGGTTTGCCTTCCTTACCATTCAGTGTCAAATCTAGGAAGAAGACAGTCTAATTTCTTCTGGATTTGTGATTGGTGACTGACTTCGGACCTTCAAATACCAGATTAAGCCTTTCCCTTTCTGGGATCCATAAGGTCCGTGGATGTCTGCTGTTAAGGCTCTCCTAATCCTGGTTGTACGATTTGACTGTCTTTTACCTATTGCATCTCGAGCCTGTTAGCCATATTTGTCTGCAAGATCACTGCTGTGTTGGTCAGAGGTGTGCAGACAGACTAATGTTTTAGCCTTGTTTCCATAGGAGACAAAGAAAAATATGCCACAAGTTATGGAATGTCTTCAAAAGAGTCTTTTAGCTATTACTGAGTGTCAGTGTTTACATAAATATACAGAATGCAGTATTTAAGTTTAGTTATTTTAACACGCTTTATTCATTAAATTTTATAGGAAACATCTAATCTGTGCAAGTGGAATATAATTTGCCAGTATTCTGTCTTTCTTTGTGGAACAGTGGGTCTCATCACTCTAGGATGTTTATTCTAGCACTACAAGGAAACTCTAGCAATTTGCTGTATTTTCCATCCAAAGATCTGAGTGTTAGTTACAAGCAGTTTAATGAAATAATCCCTTGTAGGTGTTACTTCTTTTCTGGAAAGGGAAGATGAGTGATTTTTGCTGTCCTGCACCAAGCTAATGGTACATCATAGGATGCATCCTTTTGTTTCTAACTTTGTCTTCGACCAGTGTTCCATGCCTTCTTCTAGACATTTTCTCCTCAGAGCTCCTCGTTGAGATTTCTGTAGTTTTGCCAGTTGTTGGTACATATGCAAAGGCAAACTGAAGACTGTCAATTCAGACCCTCAAGAGTTAACTGAGAGCTCTATCTGCACAGCAATATCAGTAATGTATCTCAAATTATTGTTTTGGTTTCTTAGAACTGCAGTAGAGAGTTACGGCTTTTCAAAATGTTCTCCTTATGATTAAAATGTAACATTGCAAAATCTGGAGATTTTAGTAGCAATGACACCTGCCACTGCTTCTGTCCCCAGCCTGACTCCAAGATGGGATCTATGGATGTTAATAGGTACTACTTCCCAGCTGTTACTGTAGGTCAGATGGATGGTGTAATCAGAAAGCAGTTTTACTGTTTTTCTGTAGGGTGGAAATATTAGTGTGGTCTTATCACAGACCAGCAATAAACAAGGCACTCTATAGATACAGCTCT
>NW_009615910.1:57473-100003 GCF_000690535.1 Cariama cristata
GTCTCCATGTTTGGAGAGTCAATGGAGCTTAAAATAGGTATTCTTTTTCCTTGCCTTTTGTAGCAGGAGCGCAGTCTTCTTGATTAGATAGTGTGCCATTTTGAAAATGTTACTGTGCCAGTTCCTTAGCCTTACACAAATTATTTATTCAGACTGTGCACAGTCTCGTAGGAAATGTCCTCTGAATTTTAACTATCAGTTGTTTTTTTATTATGTAGACATTTATTAATCTGTCCCCATTGTTTGTGGCAACCACTTAAAATAGAAGGTTTTTGTTCTGATATGCAAAAACATATTGTAAAAGAAAAATCCTGTACCTACTGTAAAAATGTTAAGTTCAACAGAAAAATAAAAGATGTGCTAAATAGGAAAGGGAAAATGTCCTCTAGGGAGAAAAAATGTCTTTTATTGGTTTTTTTTTTGTTTGTTTGAAAGCCTTGCTTTTACAGCAAGGCAGGTGAATTAGCTAAAGGCTGTGGTATCTTGCAATTGTATCAAAAGTCAGTGCAATCAGTGCAAAAGGAGGAGAAGTACATGTAACTATGCTGTTCCTGACTCACTGGATATCTTTGGTAGACATGTCTGGCCCATGTGGTTAAAACACAGGAAAGAAATGGAGGACAGTGGTGTTGATGTTGTTTATTTAGATTTATATATTTAGAAAAATAAAACAGCTGAAATAAAGGAAAACCTTTTAAAGTCATAGTGTTATCATATTTTTAGTTTCCAGTTCTGTTGTCATGCCAGAATAAAGGGTAAGGACCCAGTAAGAAGTAGGATGAAATAGTGTTGCTAGTAGCTCCAGATCTTTTGTTAAGGATTCCTGGAATTCAACAAGCTCTGCAACCCAGTGAGCTGTCCCTCAAAGCTCAAACACTGAAGGAATCTGGCGTGCCAATGTTTAGGAAGAGAATTCTATGTCCCTTTCAAAACCTGTGCTTTTAAGCTTTGAAGAAAACACTAGAAACAGTGTGGGGTAAGACAAAAGCAATTATTAGCCAGTAAAACCAAGAAGGTGTATTTTCTTACAAAAATTTTACCTGTCTGTAGTCAGAGATTGTCTTGTTCACTTTTGCGTATTACCATATAACCATAAGTGTAAAAACACTAAGCTTTTTTAAAAAAATAAGCTTTAATTAGGCAGAGCACTGAATGTTAGTATTGCTGCCCAACAGCCCTGTAGGGATCACACTTTGTTTACTCAGATATTGGCCTTTCACCTGTGATGGCCAGAAACTGTAAGTTGTTTTCTAAATTCAGCTTACCTCTTCAGTTCCTTCCAGTCATGCTATCAGGGTTTTTTTTTCTGTAAAAATCAAACACTGTAAATAATGCAGTAGCACTTGAAAGTATTGTACATGTTCATACTTAATTTTAGAGTAGTAAAGTGACATATGAGGCCTGTAAATTGCATTTTATAATTAAATCTTTTAGTTACCTGCTCTATTTATGTATCACTGAAAGTATTTTAATTACACTACAAATTCTTTCTCTTCCAAAAAAATAATAAAATATTTATTTGGTCTAAGACATTCTGAACTGAGGAGGGAACATATCTACAAAAGCATGGAATCTTCTATTTCCATTCGAGGGATGGCTAGGTATTTTTTTCCCCTGTTGTGCTTGCAGGATGGAGAAGCAAGAAGAAACTAGAGTGCCACCCTCACTACTTACTTGGGACCTGTACCAAATAGAACACATGGGAATGCGGCTGGATGACACTATTTTACTTCTCTTTTGGCTACTGCTAACAGGAATAACCTCACCACATTTTTAACAAAATTGCTTGTAGATCTAAGAGGGGTAGCTGAAGCTTAGCATAATCCTTTCTTTTCTTCATCATATGCACATGTCATTCCATTCATGTTTGCCTTTTTGTTTCTATGTGTTGTAACTGTAGCATAAGCATTTAACTTGGGCTTCTGGGTTCTTTGTCAACAGTGCCTAAAATTTGTTATCTCCTTACACCACTGTATCCTGTTTAAATGTAGCCCCAAGTGCTTGTTGCACAGAGGACTCTCATGCATCAAGAAGCCAGTCTAAATCTCTGAGGTCCCAGTGTAGAGTCTTGATTTCTGTACAAGAGCTGCATATTAACAAAAGCAACCAGTCTCCATGGTCTAACCTTAGTCCTGGCATTCCCTGGCTGTTAGTGTCTTCATTTTACTACACCCATTTACTGTTTTAAATCTCCTCCTTCCCCTATTTCAGGGCATGTAGAGGAAAAGAAAAAATGTTCTGCAAAGTTGAAAAAATCTGTAATGGCACTAGTTGAAATAAAAATGTCTGTATTATACTGTTCTTTTCAAAACTCAATTCTGTATGAGACCTAATTAATCTGTGAATATATAAGTAGGGGGTTGATTACAAAGTAATTAAGAGATCACCTTTACTTCCCCTTTCCCAGCTGCTGCCAATCTGTCTAGGTTTACCTTCCAGAGTCTTCCTTCTTTTTTTTCCTCGCTCTTACACTAACTTCCTTTTATGATTTGAAGAGCAATGTTCTTTCTGAAATTGGTGCATAAGTGCTTATTGTTAAGCCAACTCATAAAACTGTATGGTGAACAACCAGGTACTGTTTGACCTTCTGTGGGCTATTGCAGTATTAGTGGATTATCATCAGAAATCTGGAGTCCATTTGTAGTTGAAGGTTGTGCAAACTTTCCACGTACTATTGATTTGTTTTTGTATGTTTGGTTCTGTAACTATTTGCTAGGAGAGATACTTTGACAGACATTACTAATAATTGTTGTTCCTTTAATGTGTTATTTGAATCTGAAAAAAAAATCTTTTAGCTTTTGTCTAGGTAAAGATGATTTTTGTTATTTTAAAAAATATCTTCCAGTTAATATTTCTTCTGATTTTATTTGTTTTTTACCGTTATCCCAGGAATGTCAAGAAACATCAGAGAAAAACAAGGAAAAAGCTTATGTCCTTGAAACAAGACAGGAGAAATTGGCCCTTGAAAATGTTTCTGTGAAAAATACATTAACACAGGTTCAGAAGGAGCATTCATCTCTGTTGGCAGCCTGCGCGCTATTGGCAGGTGCCCTGTATCCTCTCTATGGCCGATTGTGTGCTCTGTCTTCCCAAAGAGACCTTCTCCAAGATCAGGTCAACATTTATGAATTAGTGTACCAGGAGATTAGGACCCTAGTTCGTGCTCTTTCTGATGTGGAGGAAAACAATCAAGATGAAGCAAAACTGAAGAAAAGAAAAATCAAAGGGCGGATTCATGTATTCCGAAGAGGTGTGATTGCAGTTTTGGCAGCTAACAGACTAAAAGTTTTAGCCCAGTCTTCTTGTTCCCTCTTCTCCTGGGCAAATGGCTTCAAAGAAAGCCCTGGAATTCTAGTTTGTATAGGAGAATCCAAACACAAACATAACCTGTCAAGTAAGCTAATTGTTTTCTTCTTTGATAAGTATTATGTCAAATTACGTGGTTAGTGAATAACAAATAGTAGTGTTGTTATTAATAGAGTGTAAAGACAAATTTAGTGACATTTTGACAAATGTTATTTCTGGATTTGTGATTTCTGGATTTCTTGACAAATGTAATTTCCCCTAAAATGAAATGCTTAGTCTCTTAAGCATTGGAAAAAAAGTTACAACTGCACATGTGAACTCATACTGTTTGATATCTGTGTGATATCAAACTCATACTGTTTGATATGTTACGGATTTCAGAACTAGGTGCTACCACATCTTCTCTGTGGTAAATACCTTGTAATGTTGCTAAACGATTGTCCAGCAGCATCTTTTTTGGAAAGGTATTTCCTCTTCTTTTATTAATTGCTTTTAATGTTTATTTCCTACTAAAAATGCAAAAAGTCACTTTCTGATTCAGGTAAAATATTACTATAGGATTTCTAAATTTTCTTCAGAGATTATGTAGTCTTCCTGTCCCTTTCTGTTACCAGAACAGCTCATGCTTACCCCTACAATGATAAATGGTATAAAAAAATGTTTCCCAAACTAGAAGATCCATCTACTTTTCTGTTTTAGTAGTTCTAGGAGCATATTTAATACAGTCTAAATTGTCCTTGAAAGAAGACTTAGTTTCTGGCTTATATATTTAGTTCTGGTCAATTTCTGAAAGAGCTGGAGATAGTACTGTGCCTTATCGAAGTTATTCAGTTTTATTGCTAGCTACAATTCTGTTTCACAGGTTGCAAAGAGGAGCAAACTCATTGTGTTGAAGCACTCCGCTGGTTTACTAGTTCTAACCTCCTTGCTGCAATAATCAGTTCTGTCACTGAATTACAGGATGTTGTTAACAAAACAGGTAATTTTAAAAGTAAATTATTGTAGTAGAAGATAAAAAAGGAAATAATCAGGGTGGTTACATAATTTCCTTTTTTAGGATTTTATCTAAACTATTCTGGATCAAATCTCTGGAGAGCTATATTGTTGGAACAGATTAATTTAATTTGTGATATGATACTTTATCATTTTGGTATATAGAGTCATAGAAACAGAAGGCTGGAGAGTGCTTCTAGAAAGCATATAAACAGTTTTGCCTGCTTTGTAGTGATATAGGAAAAAAAACATCTACACCATACCAATAGATATTTGGCTAACCTGTTCTTAAAAGCTTCCAATGAACTAACATTTAGAAGCTTCCTAGTTACCTTACTCCACTATTCTAATAGTCCAAAAGTGTTTTACTGAAGCTCAACTTAATTTTTATCCAGAGAGAAAATCTACATAATTTCTGTCTATTTGAACTGTGTATTTCTTAAGTGCAGGCCCTAAAACTGGCACATATTCAACCTGGGATGTCACTGCTGCTGACCAAAGGGAAATAATTTCCTACTGTGTTTTGTATTGTATGAATCTAGTATTTTCAAATCTGGAAAACAGTTGAATTTGATGTATACTATTTTCCTCTGGTTTACTGCCTATCTTGTGGTTTTTGAGAGAGAAATAAAATGCTCTCAGTTTACACAGTGTATAGCAGTCCCTATTTTATGTCTGTGCTGTATTCCTTCTCTAAGTATATGCTTAGTTAGATTTATGTTTAGATTCCCTAATTTTCCTCAGTCTCCCCTCATATAGAATTCTACTGGAAGTCTGCTGCCACTGTCTGGAAATGTCACCTCTTGATTCCCAGCTGTTAACTATCTTCCCTAATTTCTGTGCAGTGAGGACTCATATAAGATCTCACTTGGTTCCTCTGCATTGCTGTCATCGCTAGTTCTTTGGTACCTGGTAGTTTCAAAGTCCAAACAGTTCCGTCACAGAATAGAGGATATTAAAGGAAGGATAATTTATATGGATAAAGGGAAATAGTAGTACAGAGAGAAGGTGGTACATTTCCCATAATCTTGAACAGTAAACCGGTATCAGAAATCAGCCATTGGATCAGAAGTGTTTTGATTCAGTTTGGTTCTCTCTTCTTTGATCATCTTGTTTTCAGTAACTGAAATTTACATCCTTAGAAAACAACGTTTGAACCGTGTTTCAGTGCGGTTATACTGCAAGAGTTCCTGTGTACAGAGTGTTGAATAAGAACATCAAATTGAAAAAGAATCAAGGGAAATTTTACAGCAGCATCGATGTTGTGAAGTGACTAGTTAGAATACCCTAAACCTCATGATATTTTGCCAGTGTTGAAATATATGAGAATTCTGGTGGACCCTATTTACTTGATATCTCTGCACTCAACAGTTTTGATTTGGAGAATTAGGAAAAGCCATGCTGAGAATGTTATGGCCACAGTCAGTTTGGTGCTTCTTTCATAGCTTGTCTCCATTTTAAGTCATTTTCACAGAACCTCAAGATCTAACTGCTCATGTATTACTTGGAATTCTGTTGCTCATGAGATCAAAAGTCTGTCAAGAACCTTTGGTTCAAAAAATAGTAATAAATAATTTAAGATCTGACATGAAATTTCCAGAAGTATCGAAGTGATAAGGCTCCAAAGGAATATATTTGAAAGAAAACTTGCATACTTAGAAAATTATTTTATGTTCTGTAAGTCATATTTCAGATGGAATTTAAAACTTCAAACTAACTTAAATGATTTGAACTTTTTTAAAAAGTAAATAGGCAGTCTGAGAGGCGTCTGCTCTCTTCAAATCTTGAAATAATGGCAGTTCCAGACTAGACTCCACATCATAGGAGAGAGTAGGCACAAGAAAGTGCAGTCAGGGTCTACAATATGGAATGGATCAGTGTCTTAAAAATTACTTTTAAAGATGGCTAGGTTTTGAGGAACCATTTGAGGCAGCTGAAAGAAACCAAATCCACATCACTTGGGTGACACTGGAACTTTGGGGCTTGCATGCCCTCATGATTTGAGGCGCATTTCTTGAGCTTTTAACTTTAAAAAAAAAGTGGTTTTGCTTTGATATTCATGATCATTTCCCTTTACACTGTTCATTAGTTTCATTCTCCTTCCAGTATGTGTTGAAATGATCTCCTAGCTTCAATTTGAACACAAGTCCTTTAAAGTATTGGGGATTTTTGTTTTGTTTAGGTTTGGTTTGTCAGATTAGTTTTGTAGGTTTGTTTGAACAGGATCTCTACTGCGATAAACTAGAGAAGGTAAAAATCAAGCTTTTTGAATACAAATATTGTCAACTGTTACATACAAAAAGCTTTGGAAGCTTAGCATGAAAATTTTAGTCTTGTTCTAAGTAGTCTTGTGCTACTAAGTTCATCCTGTTGACTGTTCTGTTTCACCAAAACAGAGTAAACAAGAATTCTTTGTCTGTCAATGAAGTAAGATTTGTCATTTTTCATTGTGTTTTTCTTCATTTGTTTAATGTAGTAATTAATTGCTGTTTGTGATAGACCTGTATTTGTGTTTATTGTTTCTAAGATACATCACAATGTACATCATTTAATGCTTTTATTGTAATTGCTTGATCCTTCGTGGGCAGATACTTAAAATGTATATACTTAAACCATATATTCTCTTCCTAGTGGTTATAGATGCAGTTCCTTGTGGAATTGCATTATATTCTCGTTCCATCTTTCAAAGTAGTCATCAGCATGTACCTGTGTAGTTAATCCAAACTACTCTTAATAAAAAAAAAAAAAGAGAGGTGATGATTTGCTTTTTTATTCCCCATCCCAGGAAGGTGCCTTAAGCTGTGGAAGCTGAACTGTACTGAATAATGGTAGTTCTGGTTATGAAGTGGACTGATTGTTTCAAAATGCCACAACACAAGTTCCTGAACTGTTGTTATTATTTTATTTTTAATACAGTTAAACTGGAGATTCTAAACATAGGGAAACATCCTAGGTGCTGCACATACAGAGAAATACTGTGTTTTCTAGCAAGCAAACAATCTTACATAAAATGAGATAGCAGGTGGAAATTCTAGGAAAAATGAAGGAATTGACAGTATCCTTGTTTTGATATTTAACAGCAAAGGAGAGTTTTTTAGTTTGGTGTGATCTTACATGGAAGGCAGTACAAATGTTCTAGTTTTAATTTTAGATTATTTCAACTAGACATTCAAACTAGTGAATGCATCATGACTGGAGAAAAGAGATGGTCTTTGAAACTGAAAGACAGATAGGACAGGATAATCTGTGATAAGAGTTAAATGATGAAGGTAGCTTATCTTTTATGTGATCAGTAACAGAGAACCAACACAAGGAAAAGAGAGGAGCCTCAGCCAAAGTAGACAATGCATTGCAATAGCAGTTTCTTCTGAGTATGAGAACAATAAGGTGATTTTTTTGTTTGTTTCAAAGGATGTTTTGTTAGCTGAAGTGCAAGATAAAAATGCTGGAAAAGATTTTTAGCTTTAAAGAAGAATAGAAAGAGTGCTATCTTAGACATGAAGAAAAGACAGATTTACTACTAGCTGGGGTTCTAGAGAGCATGTACTCAGAAATGGTACTCCAGTTAAGCACTGGAATTACTGGAATTGTAGTATTTTGAAACCGAGCAGGAAAATGGCTCTGAAAAAAGAGTATTTGAATTTATCACGTGCTTTTTTTGTTTGTTTGTTTGCCTACCGATAAATCTCATCTCATGTGTGTAAATGATAAATTCTTTATTATGAGAATCTTATGTAAAAATAACAATAATCATGTTTTGTTTGCTTTGAACCTTTGACTTTGTCCTCGAAATGAGTAAAAAGAAATTCTTTAACTTAAAAAAGCTATAGTTATTTTTTTCAGTTTATACTCTTAAGGAAGTATTTTAATTCACTGCAGCAACAGGAGATCTGCTATACTACTGAATGTAAATAAGCTCTTCCATGCTTGTCATCTTACACTGATAGTATCATAAGACAAGTAATGACAGATTAAGACCTGCCTAGCAGAGGGAAAACTAAATTACAAGACTTTTATTAAGGCATAAATAAACCTATTAACTGTTATCTGGAATACCAATTAGTGGAAGGAGCACTGACAATTTTATTTATCAACATTAAACACAATTATTAATTACAGACCTGACGAATCTAGCGGTAAGCAGGACATGTTGGGTGTGCTGGGGCCTTAAGTCCATTATATGAGAAGGATGATTACCAAAATCCTACGGGGAAATAAGTAATTGTAGCTGTAAAATTTTAATTGCCTTGGAATAAGGTAAATTATATTCTCTTGTCTCAGAATATAAATAGTATGGCATTAAGGTACCAAGCCTCACTAATTTTGAACAGCAAATGATTTAGACATCTATAGAGGGGATGGAAGAGGAGTCAGGAAACACTCAGAAATTTGCGTTGTAAATATTGCGATAAAGTGACTTACCACGTGCTGTCACATCTAACATTCTTGACCTGGCTTGCATTTGCTTGCATGCGTCTTGGATGTTTTCTGAATTACAAAATTAGAACACCCAAGAAAGACTTAAGAAAATATAGTATTGGAGGAGAACATAAAAACAACTGGAAAATTGTTCTTTGACATACAAATCCTGTTCTTTCAAATCCTATCCTGCCCTTCCATCCAAAGATTGATAGAAGTAGAGCGTTCATTGCTAAATACAGAATTTGTCCCAAGCACGCTCTCAGATATTCTTGTGAGCATAATCTTCCACTCTTTAATGGAAATTTTCTACTGAGTATTTGAAAGATGCTAGTTGTTGTTGTTGCTTTTTTTCACTGAAAATACCTGAAACTAATAACCTACTTGATGTTTCTTTTTTGTTGTTGTTCCTTAAAGATCCAGACTCCTGGCTTTCTGCACACTTAGTTGTAAGTGCAGCCAGGAACTCCTTTTCAAAACTTATGGACAAGCTGAATGTGATAATGGAGACTGTTCCACTAAATAGAAGCAGAAGCATTACTTATCTGGAGAAAGACTCCTTGGTAGAGAGGCTGGCTCATGGACTTCATAAAATAAATACCCAGGCCCTGGAAGCTGGATTGTGTGACAGACTACCCATTACGGTATGCATATTTATAGTGCTAATTTATGTAAACAGTAGGTTCACAGCATAAGTGTAAAAGTGAAGTTCTCTTGATAGTACCATTAATTTTGTTTCAGATTGTTTATGAGTTCGTTGCATCAAAGTCAACTTTATAGAGAATCAGAAGTTGATTGCAACACCCAAAAGCATTAGGGCATGAATAGATCTTATCTTTTATTGTCAAATAATTTTAAGAAGAGATTTGATATATCCAAGAAAAAGATATTTTTGAAGTTCTATCAAAATTATATTTGCTTTATAAGAGCAGGCTTGCATTTGGCTTTAACTAAATGGTAAGGTTGTGGTTTTTTGTTGTTCTTTTTTTTTCCCCTCCTGCTTACTTTCTGTCTTTCAGTAAAGATAATCTTCCCTTTAACCAAAATGAAAGCTTAAAATATTTCTCACACAATCTGTCTTCTATTGTGAGCCTTACGTGAAAACAGGTACTTCCTTGAAAACAGAATTTTCAGTAACCCTCAACAGTAGGTGAAACAGGTTCATGATTTTGCACTAGTGTGTGTCTTTTAGAGATGGAGAACAAAATGACACCTTTATCTAATTTGCTTAGGTATTAAATGTGATCAATTTTATTGCTAAAATACCACATTTTATAGCACATGAATTTGTTTCTGTTTACTAACAGAAAAGCATAGCCTCCTTGCAGAAGCAAATACTTGAATTTACACAAAGACTTCATACAGCAGAAGTGGAACGCCGCTCACTGCGCCTAAAACTTGCAGAATTCAAATGGACTTTCAGTGAGATGAAAAAAGAAGCTGACAAAGCTCAGAGCCTGCAAGAACAATTAAATATGTTTACGCAATCTGTAAGTATATTGGATTTAGAGTAGACTTCTTCTAAGAGATCCTCCTTTTTACACATTTTTTTGATTTGTGTTCTTTTGAAAAACAAGTATAAAATCAATCTACTATTAACAGAATTTTCCAGAAAACTTGCCTTGTAATGTCACTGAACTTTATCAGATGTATTTAGAATATCTCCTTTCCGCAGGAGTTTCTCTTTGATTTGTAGAATGAGGTATTCTGTGTAAATTACATGTTTGGTCTTCAGTAGCCCAGGTTTTCTTCCATGTGTTGAAAATATTAATGTGATTTATATACCCTAAAAGGATTTACAGATTTCACTTCAACAGAGTAAATTCAGCTGGAATAAGGGGATCCAGTAAGTATGTTCGTGAGAAGTTCATAAAGCATAAATGCAGTATTTTAAAGTCTGCATGGATATTGCTGAATATGATAGACATTTTACTCTGTCTTTGAGTATGGGTTATATCCTGAGCTGGTCAGTGCAAATTTTAGTGTGGCTGTTTCCTTGAAGGAGTAAATTTATGGCAAGGATGAAAAAAAGCCCTCTTTGCATTCTCAGTAGCACATACATACCAAATTCCTCTGACCCTTTGCTGTTGCTGATCGATTTACTTAAACATTGTGGGTTCACTAACATGTAAATAGCACTGTCTGGCAGGAATGAGAAGAGACAACAGAAAGGTTCCTTAACCACTTGAAGCCACAGTATAGTGAGTAACGGATATGGTATTTGAGGGAATGATACCATTTTGTGGGTTGTTGGTTTGTTCCCTGTCATAGTCTTGGAACCATGCCTTCAGTTCTTATTGGTGGGGAACAAACTTGTCTTGTTTTAGCAAGCTGCAGGTTCACTGAGCACCTTCCCTTCTATGCTTATTTTCTATAGGTTGCATTCAGAATTGAGCTCATGTTTGGGCTATCTGAGAAAGAAAATGAATAAGGATTCTTTACAGGTGCACAGTGTAACTGAAACAGTCGTGTCCCAGAATGAGCAGTGTTTTCTGTAGCTGTGCCCAGTATTGATCCTGAGGCCTAGTTGGTAGACCTGTCAGTGTGTCCCAATCAAAACACTTCCAAGCAGAGAATATTTAATAGATGATTTTACATTCATTCTTCTTCCTGTTTCAAGCTGGTAAAGTGGATTCTTTTACTCAAATGGACAAGGTTATGTCCAATCATCTTCAGTTTTGTTCATAATGGATTTTATTCCCTTAAACTTCTGGGGCAGTTAGATGAAATTGTCACATTTTAGATTGTCATTCAAATGTAGATGGTGATTTTCCTTGAAGGAATTATTTCTTCTTTCTTATGGGGAGGGGAGGAGGAGTCCAGGAAGATGATTACAAAGGTTAATAAGATATGCACTGAAGTATATGACATTGATATGCATATTTCCTTTATATACTGATTCTTTACAACCTGGGATGCTAATTTGAATAGAATAATGAATGCACGCTGTTTACAGTACCATGAATGTTTTTTTGAAAAAGTACAGTTAATAAAATTGTCTGCTGTTTTATTGTTTGGTGATCTATCTTCATGTTAAAAAAACTAAATACTCATTTTTATCACACTTTTGTTGTGGAATTTGATATGTTTGCAAGTGGAACTCTGAAAGTCAAGCATGTAAACAAGTGAATACAGTTACACAATCAGACGCAATTTATTTCCCTTATCAGAAACTGATCACCCATGAGAGATTTGAAAGTGCATGTGAAGAATTAAATAATGCATTACATCGGGAGCATCAGGCACAAGTGCTTTTGAATGAACAGGCGCAACAGCTACAGGAGTTAAATAATAAACTAGAATTGCACTCCAGTGAAGAAGCAGATAAAACCCAAGTCTTAAGTGAAATGGTAAAGGTAAGATGATTATCCTTCCGAAACAGGTGGCAGAAATTTACCTTTTGGTGAATAAGCCAAATCTTGCAGTTCTTATGCGAATAAAATTATAAGAGTAAATGCACACATACTACTCAGTCCATTGGAATTTTAGGGTACTCGGAAAATACTTTCAACATGAAACTTCAAGGTATATCTTCTGTTTTCTGCTTTTGGGACTGAGCAGTGTACACCAATATCTGTAATCTGTGAAGCGTCTGGATTTTACATGATACATAAGGGACTACAGTTCTAGCTATCATGAGGTGTTTGCAGACTGTAGGAAAAATGCAGGAAGAAATACAGAAATACTTCCGGTTTTGATAGAGATCATAAGAATATTTTAAAACTTGGATTAGCTGTTTCCTGAATATAATCTTAGGGTAGAGAATGCATTTGTTAGTTTGCAATATGCTAGGTAAGAATAGAGAAAAATAGTTTTTCATCAGGATTTAGAATTTTCCCCAGATACAATGAGTAATGGGGGAAAAGATGTTGTTATTAGAATCTATGGTAGCAAATCAAGGAGCAGAGAAAGAATAAGAGGTTTGAAACAAGTTGGATATCTAACATGGGAAGAGAAGAAACCTTGTGATAGCAGGCCAGTAATGTGTGGTGACCTGAGCTCTGCAGCTTTCATTTGTTTTTTATTTAAAGCAAGCGTTGCTGCTTGTGTCTGCTCTTCAGCCCTACTACTGTCTTTCCACCTCACAGTATTCTTCTGTGAATTGATAGTTGAGCAAAAGTGACTGCTTCACTGGTATTTTGAGAAGTAGAGGCACTTGTGATTCTGAGGAAGATTTAGGGAGGAAGTGATAAGAAATGTCAAGAGGTGGGTGGAGAACCAAAAAGATGCAAGCTGCAAAACTAGTAGAAATGTCAGAAAACATTGTTAAAAGTGTAACAGTGAAAATGGATGTCAAGGAGGATGACTTGCAGCAGAGTTGAAGTTTGATGTACAGTGGAGGCAGCAGACGCCTATTGTTGAATTTATTAAGGAGGGTTTTCATTAGCAGTCCTATTTACTAAAAATGCCTTACCTCACTAAGGGTGAAAGACAGTGACATTTCCAATTTACCTGGTGTTTTTTATGTTTTGTTTTTTTGTTTTTTTTTTGTTTTTTTTTTCTCCCTCCCGGTCCCCTAACTTTAGTTGTTTAATTTCAGTGTAAGAACAAACTTGTCTAATGTTTCAGTCAGGTTACTTATGAATACTATTGCTTTTTTTTTGTTTCAGATATAACTGCAGTATATATAAGCCTTTAGACTTGTGTTTGATTTCTTTGAGAAACACTTGATTCAATATTTTTAAATAGATATTAGGATCATAAAGAGGAGAAGGAATAAAAGTCAGATGTTATTTGGAATCTTCGTTAGGATCTACTCTTTATATATTAATGCATGGTATTTCACCATATTTTACTTCATATGTAAAACATACCTTTACATTTGTTCAGAGGAAGTGAAACAAAAGTCAGTTGTAGGCATTTAAAATATAGGATGGAGTTTTAAACAAATCTATTATATGGATTATTGGGTACAGAATTAGATTTCCTAGGCTTCTGGTTTTTATCAATTAAAGGCTAGATACCATTTTTTTGAGACAGCAGCGATCCTAATATGCATCCTAATTCTGCAACCCCCTAGCTGTTGTTTGCTACTGGAACAACTTGATTTAGTGTAAAATGATTGATTGTAGATGTAAGCTGTAAAGATACAATGCAATTTAATAATATAGCTGTTGTGATGGGATGGAGGCTAATACAGTTGACAAAATAAACTTTAGAGATAAAACTTACCACTTACAGTTACACTCATTTGGTTTTGTAAGTGTATTACTCCATAATTCTCGATCCTTTCCATGGAGGAGTTTTGACCCAAATGTCCCTAAATTCTGTTTAAATACCAGAAGGTTGATTGATACCTCCTAATTAATTCATGATGTTTACTACAGTAGTTAGCACAAAACGGCATTGTGGTTGTAACGGCATGTATCTGTGACTGTATCAATGAAGGAAACAAGATCAGTGGTGTTAGCGTGGCAACACATGTTCATGATGTAGTGTTTCTTGATTTTTTTTTTAATCATACATATATGATTTTATAATGTATACTTTCTAAATCATCATCTTACCTTCATTTTTTATTCCTGTTTTTTACAGTTCCAAACTTGTACTGCATAACCACTTCCTAAATTCAGGTAGCAGTCTAACACAAATAAATACAAAAACTTTGATATCAAGGGTAAAAGGACTTTTTTTTATTTTGACCTTCACATGTTTGAATTTTTAAAAGTCTTCCATAAGCTTTTTTTCTCCCCACAGTGTGCCACAATCCCACTTTATTCACAGCTTTATTCATGACAGGCAGAAATGGTCTCTGCATTTGCCCTGGCATTTTAACTGACAGATGTTTTACTCTTGGCTGATCAGTTTTTGTGACTTAAAATGGGTTTTTTTTTGTAGCTCTTGTTTTGTAGTACAGTGGAGCAATGTCACCTCTGTAATAATCAACCCTGACCTTCTAAAACAGTGTTCTTACAATTACATAAGCTTTTAAACTCTTAAATAGTACAGAAGTATGGAAAAAAAGAACTGTTCCAGTGAGAAAATATAATAGAAAAAATATGCCTCCATCTGCATCTTAAGATACAAATAATCTATTGGTCTAGACTAAGTATGCATAAAAATTTGAAGAATGCACTGGTGTACAAGTGATTTTGGATGGAGTAGAGTGTCATGGAGTAAAAGAACTTGCTTTGAATTCTTTATTCATAGTTTTTAAACAGGTAAGGGGAAGAATGAAATATTAGATACTTTTACTTGTGATTACTTATTTTTAAACTTATTCACACTTCAACAGCAATCAGTAAGGAGATATTTTGGTATTCACATACTTTCATAAAGTAGGCTTATTAAAGGAGTAATACTTAATTTCTTAGCTTTATCAGTTCAGATTTTAATCCTGTATATTTTTATCTTCTTAATGGCATATACCATAGAGACATCCAAGGTAGCCAATTACATTCAAGGTCAGCTGGAGCTAAGCAACTCTTTTACACCACTTTTTTTATTAGATGAGGTAAATCAGTAATTCTGATTCCCCTGTGTTTGAATAGAAACTTTTACACAAAAGCTAAACATGCATCTATAGCAGACATAATTTTTACTCCTTAAACAAGCATGTCTTAATTCCATTAAAATGCTTTTTCTTGTGGTGTGTATATTTACTTCCTTTTAGGTATGTTTGTACCTGTAATAGAAACAACATCTTTTTAAGGTTTAATTTATGGAGCAAGTCCTATAAATTGTTAATCAATAACTCTGTGTGCATTTTAAGTGCAATATATGTTAAATCATGTAACTTGCTACTGGTCTGCCTCAAAATAGCCTTAAATACATGTTTTAGAAGAAGATACTCTAAATTTTACGTTTATTTACTCTGCTGCATTTAGTGAAGCTGACATTGATTTATGACAGCATAAGTGAAAAAAGCATTTGATAACACTCACAGAAAAATGTTTTCTGATGGGAAGATTTGGAATGTTTATTTTCACTAGCTATTTCATTTAAATCTTTATATGCATATTCTGTGTTCAGAAGATGTAGTATACTTTATTAAACAGACACATCTGAGTTCATTAGATTCTGATGGAGACTGGTATTTCTGGGTTTGTTAGAAGTGGATGTTTTCCCTGAGCAGGCTCTCTGTTCTTGGTGTGGATTTCAGGTGAAGGTGGTACACAGTTTACTGCTTTTTCTTGCTTTTCCTCTTCATACGTTTATAGTCACATATTTTCCCTGAAAAATAATTTCAATTATTTGTACAATTTCTTTTGTTAGTACCATTGCACACCCTTTGCAAGTCAGTTTTATTTGTGGCTATTTCTGCAAATGATGCAGTATTATAACTTATAGAAAGGTTAAAAGGCCTCACTTGTAAGAGGAAGACCAAGTGATTTTCATGCTTCTCAGACCAGCAAAGATTACAGTCACTGTAAGAACAGAAATAGGATTTGGATTTTATTTTCTTTTTAAACTCTCTGACATCTGAAGTTGGAAAGACTGTTAGGATTTGGGTGCACTGAGGGATGCTGTTGATTCCCAAGAACTTGTTTATCACTCCATGAAGAAACGGCATTTCTGTGCATTGCCTAGTTAAATTAAATGCTGCTTTTTAAAGAAAACAGTATAGCTGATTACCATTAGCATCTAACTTAATAGAGAATTTGTATTAATGAAGTTTAGCATGTTAAAGAGAAGCAAGTTCCTCTCTAAATAGGTTAGAAACTAAAATTTGTAATTCATTGATTACAGGGGTTTTTTTAGTTTCCATACTCTCTATGTTCTGAACACCTAAATAATTTATAAAGTAGGTAAGAATGGATTACCATTGCCGTCTGCCTTATTCTTAGTCAAGGCAGGTCATATGTTTTCTTACTACAATAAATCACAGGTTAAAAAGTTTTGTCATGTATTTCAGTTTGTGTTAACACTATTTGTAAAATAAGTAAGCCTGCTCATTCTACTTCTCTCTTACATAACTTCCGCTATGGATAACTTCTTAGATAGATAGTCTTCAGAGTGTTAGGTCAGCTAAAGACTTGCTATAGAGCTGGTCCTTTGTGCTTTCTCATTTAAAGATTGCAATGCATTGTACATGAAATTTAGGCATATGGGAAGGGATAGTCTTTCCAGGCTTCCTTCTACCGGTTGCTATCTTTACATAATAGGATAGACACATAGGGAGCATCCTGTTGTGGACTGAACCTGAGAACTTCTGTTCACAGAAGGAAAGAGAAGACAACTCTGGCAAAGTCTGCATACTGTTACTCAATCTGCACTTCAGATGTCTCAACTTAAACGTCACCTTAAATTTTTTTCTTCTGTGGTTTGTCCGAGAAGTGCATTTGTTTTATTGCCTTACTATCCACTGTATTATCTTATTTTTTAAAAATCACAAACTTGTGCATTAAATCATAGAATCATTATGGTTGGAAGAGATCTCAAAGATCATCAGGTCCAACCGTATACCCAATGCTACCATGCCTACTAAACCTACTAAACCATGTCTTGAAGCGCCACATCTAAACGTTTTTTGAACACCTCCAGGGACAATGACTCCACCACCTCCCTGGGGAGCCCATTCCAATGCTTAACGACTCTAACAGTGAAGAAGTTCTTTCTAATGTCCAGCCTGAACCTCTCCTGGTGCAACTTGAGACCGTTTCCTCTTGTCCTATCGCTAGTTACTGGGGAGAAGAGAGCAACCCCCACCTCTCTACAACCTCCTTTCGGGTAGTAGTAGAGGGCGATCAGGTCTCCCCTCAGCCTCCTTTTCTCCATACTAAACAACCCCAGCTCCCTCAGCCGCTCCTCGTAAGACTTTTTCTCCAGACCCTTCACCAACTTCGTTGCTCTTCTCTGGACACTCTCTAGCAGCTCAATGTCTTTCTTGTAGTGAGGGGCCCAAAACTGAACACAGTATTCGAGGTGCAGCCTCACCAGCGCAGAGTACAAAGAGATGATCCCTTCCCTAGTCCTGCTGGCCACGCTGTTTCTGATACAGACCAGGATGCTGTTGGCTTTCTTGGCCACCTGGGCACACTGCCGGCTCATGTTCAACCGGCTGTCAACCAATCTTCTCTCATATGGAAATAAATAATTGTATGCTATCCTGTTTAGCACTTTGAAAGCAGCTCTTTATGTTGGGTTCAGCTCTCCTTGCTTTGCTTCTCTGATTAGCCTCTAAGATTCAGGTCCAAGCATTACCCTGTTCTTTTTCACACTTTAGAGATCACCTCATTAGGAATATTGATCCCTGCGTTTCCTTGCTGAACTAACTTATTTCCAGCCAGGTTGTTAGGTCTGTGTATTTCTTTTGTTCTGTGCCTAGAACATTCATCAGTATCAGCATGAGTAATCTGGAGGGACTGAGGTCAGTACCTGGCCTTTAGAAAAGTATTGTATTTGTTCCATAGTCATCAATGAAGCAGCCAAGCAACTAGCAACCAAGTTGCTGAAGGTCTGCCTTAACTTTTCTGAGTCAAGCCTTCTGGAAAATATGTAGGTAATGAGCAGAATAGGAGAAAGGATAAAGTTAAAATTTGTGGTTATGAACTAGTTGTGTTTGCATTAACATGAAGTTCAATATAACAAATCAGAATTTTACAGTGAGTCACACAAACTTAATTTAATTAGAAGCTCTTAATTTTGAAAGGATATTGATATTACCATTATATTACTGTTTCATTCTTCTGCAGATCATCTTTTGTCCAGTTTTGAAAGTTTAATGTTAGTAACAGTTCATTGTAATTTGAGCTATGTTATGATTTTATATTGGAATTTGAACATGTATTCATACCAGGTGGATGGTTTTTGTTATTTTTTTAAATTATTCTACTACACAATATTTTACTGGTTAGTTGTAAGAATATTATTCAGGCTGTTTTTGTCAGGCAAATTCCCTTCTATTTTTGTATACTAACAAAATAATAAAATAATCTCCAAAATTGCTGCTTCTTTACATAAGAGAAGAGTGGAAGAAATTTTCAGTTTATTACATTTATGTTCAATCTACTCAGGTGTAAACATTATTTATCTAATAAGAAAATACATCCCTATATTAGAAAAATTTGTATTTTATTTTTAACATGTGAAAGAGCTTAAGATAACCAAGGAAGATGCTCTCACTGTTATAACAATTTGGGTGTAATTTAGGCACTGAGAGAGAACACTGGAATAAGTCAAGATTACATAACATCACTTTAGTTAATCTTTGAAGGGTGGTTATGACCAGGAGTTAATTTCCAAGCAATAGGCTTTCCCTTCTACAGAAAATTACGGATTAAGCTTGACCATACTAGTCTTATTCAGTAGTCTGATTTCAACAGTCTTTTTACTAATCATGCACTTAAGTGCTTTTCTGGTTGTTTGCAGAGGAAGACAAGTAACCAAGACAGGTAGAATTGTGCCCAGGAATAATGAAACTAGTGTGGAAACAAGAGTCAATAATTTGGACTGCAAGTTACTTCTCAACAGATGGCTGAGACCTTGTGGGTTTTGGTCTAACATATTAAGGACTGGCACACAGTGAAATCTAGAATGCTTTAGTTGCATCTTTACGGTGTAGTAACATTGCCTATTTCAGAAAATACTTTTTATGTTGAGTCTGCTTGCTGCACTGTGCTATTAAAAAAAAAAAAAAAAAAAAGAAATCCTGACATTCTGTCAAAGATTAAATAAAGGAAAACTGTAACAAAGTAATTGCATGAACCAGAGCATTTTTATAGTGTTTTAAAAGTAACTTCCAATATTTTCTGGGTATTCCATTTGTAGGAACTATCTGCCTCCCTTGGGGGAAAGGCAGAATAAATGGAACAATATCGGGATCTAAAAGCTTAATGGTTTTATTGCTGCATTGTAATTACACTAATAAACACCTCTGTCCGTGACCTTGGAATTTATAGTGCAGTGAGAAAGATTTATTGACATGTAATTTGGAAGAAAAATGGGATTATTGTGTAATTACAGTATGTGGTTATTAAGCATATGTACTTACATACGGTTTATCCCTGTTATTTCAAGACCTTCAACTATGTGTCAGTTTTCACTCAAAAATACAGAAAGGCTTCTTGGTAAATCCAGTGCCTGGGAGATCTTTGTTACATTATTGGGACAACTACAAAGTAACTTTGTTACCTTGAGATGTGCAGAGGGGATCAATAGATCTTTAAAACAGCATGGGATGTTTTTAAAGAAGTGTTCTAAACCCTAATATTCCTAGTAGTGTAGGTATCAATGTGTGGAACTTGCAACTTGCTACTCTAGGGGTTTTTGGTATACAAGGCCTTTATATACAGATCTGCTTCTTTCTGCTGTTTGTCTAGAATATCTCCAGGGCTCCATCATTTTTTCACCTTAGCTAGATTTTCCCATGATCTCGCTTTATATTTGTGTGAAGCTAGCTCTGTAAAGATTTGTATATCTTCTTGTGAAACCATAAGTAACTAACTCTCAAATACCTACTGCAATACAATTAAGTTATTGGAATATAATTATGTATCTAACTGGTATAAGGTTAAAGCAAGAAATGCATTCCTTGGCACTTCAGTCCACTTTCTTGGCTACATACAATGACAGCAGCCATGCCTATCTTTCATATATATTGGGGTTTGAATTTAATTTGTCACTCTATTTTCATTAGGTATTCAATGATTTTCAAAGGCAGTTTTTTTCCAAAACTTATACCGCTTTCAGCTTCCAAAATCTATAGCTGTACTGTCTTCCTTTAATGATGAAAAGCATGGAAGCTCTTTGAGATTGTAGCAGGTAGCAAACTCAAAGCAGAGATTATTTTTTTATATTGCCTAAATTTTTGTGTTGACTTTTACAATATGTATTTATGAAAAACCCACTGAAGTTCTTGTTGCTATATTAATCTTTTTACTGTCCCAGTTAGAAGGACTTTTAAAAATTTTTTAAAAATCTTCTAGCTAAAGTAGGCCCACCTTAATTATTGTGGGGGTTTTTTTGTCTGTGAACTATACAATAAGAAATTAAGTGATTTAAAAATTATGAATTCAAGATCTCAATTCTAAGTAACAGTCCTAATATTTTATTTATAAATAGTATTTTACTGTCATACACGAAAATTTCTCAGGTGTGAGAATGAAGAAATAAAGTCTTCTTAAAAAAAAATTTAAAAACACTTTACTGAAATAATTATGTGTTATCACCCAATGTGTTTGATAATAAGGCATGTTTATTACTGTTACTTCTCTAGGTGAATGAAGGAGGTAATTTTCCAAGTTTTGTACCATCATGGTGCTAGTTTCTTATACTTAGGAAACATGCCAAAAGTGAAATATGAATAATAATTCGATTTAACGGTTGCAGTGTTTTATCACTGTCAGTGTTTACCATGTCTGCTTCAGGATCTGTGTGTGCCATGCTCAGAAAAACATACTGCTTGTTTAAGGTTTGTCCTCTCAGTTGGCACTTGGTATGACACAAAGCATATCCAGAGGGAAGGGAAACACAATCAATACTCCTTTATAGCACTTTGATCTCCTTTCTGACTATTGGGATGTAATATCTCTTTGATGCTTTTTAACAGAATGATTTAGAAGTTGCCTTTCATATTAGTGAAATTTTGTTTTACCGTGTCTGTTCTTTCTGCTAAGCAGACTACTCTCCAGTTTTTAATGAAAGGAGGGATAGGGGTGACCTGTATAAAGGAACAGACCTTTTAGTATGAAATTACATGTTTGTCAATTCATGCTTGTTTTATTGAGGTTTAAAGAGTAAAAGGGATAAAGAGAACCATGTATGCGTGTTTTCCCCCTGCAGATAGTTCATGCAGCAGAGTGTGGCTGATACAATATTAAAATAAAATATGCATGCACTAACCAGCATTTGGGGCTGTGTGTGAAATCACATATACCTCAATACAAATGTACGGCTTGGTCAGAACTCTTCTGAAGGAGAGCGCAGTGTTTGAATGTAATCTGTGTAAAGTGATAAATCTGCTGAAGCCCATGTTAATGTTAGTGCCATGTTAAAAAAAGATTTGTCCAATTCATTAATTAAAGAAAATGAAAAACTCTTGCTGAAGCAAGATGACAACTTCAGGTGGCATAAATTGACACACTTGGCATTGTCCATAACTGCTGAATGTGATGGCTCATACTGATGCACTAGTGTCTGGTGCAATTGTGCAGCAGCCTCTTCCAAGAAACTGCAGCAGAATGACCTGCAGCACTAAAACAACTTAACTGGGACCACCAGTATATTGAAGTAATGGGCAGTATATTTTCTTACTCAGAACTGATCCTTAAGTTCTATTTAGAAAATTTCTCGAAACTATCCCAAAGACTCTTAGGATTCTAATTTTTTGAACCAGTGTCTGAAGTAGAGACATCAAGCCATTGCACCATAATACCTTTTTCTTAAATTTGGTTCTGAAGCAGAATGCTCTGTGATTTAACCTGTCCCTGATGACTTTTTAGTCTGTGTCCAGACTCCCACTGACTTCAAATTGTATGCCTGTTTAAATAAGCAATGGGAATGAAATTGTGGTTACTTAATTTGTAGGTAACATTTCATTGTCATTGTTAATAGTTTTATTGCTGTTGTTTCTCCTTCTTCCTGAATGATCCAAAATATTGCAAACAAATTGAGTGATGAGATCCAATGGAAGAGTATTTTTTGAGAACTGAAAATAGTCTGCTCCTGGCCTTAGAAATGTCACTGGTAATGCAAGATCATTAAGACCAGTAGGACATAATCAGAGACAGATGGTTTGAGCCCAGTTCACCTATAATGAAATACAAGAAACTGGTGCAGTATGTTGTGTCATCATAGGTATCCAGCTAAATATTTCTGTGTTTGTTCACGTGTTACAGTAGCACCATAGTAAAGTCTAAGTGCTGTTTGTATCTTTATTTTGTAAGCTGTGCTAATGTGCACAATTAGATAATGTATAGCAAAATTGAACAACAGTATTGCAGATGCTTGTGTATAGCAGAGAGGAGTGTTATAGAGCAGCATCAGAATTTCCCTGTAAGGTTAGGTGCCTCACTTACATACAGGTACATGAGAGAGTTTTGAAAAGTCTTCTTTTGCAGTACCAGGTATAAACCATCTTTTTGAAATCTTGGAACTGTATCAACTATAAGGCTGGGGGTCTATCAGGGTAAAAAGTGTAACAGTGAAAAAAAAAGGATTATTTCTTTTCTGTGGCACTTAAATAGCTGATTTAAAGGCATGACGTTGCCAAAGCACAGAAAATCTGCTGCTCCTGCAGGGCTGGATCCTATCTAGTCTGCAGTTGCGCAGGGTTAGGTATTGTAGTGGGAAAGGAATTTGCTTTTCGAGGGAGAAAAAAGAAACATCAGTCCTGAGGTAGTATGTCAGAGGTGAATGAGGAGCAAATGATCATGTACTCATGCCACCGTGCATGTGATTCCAAAAATACATTCTCTCTTAACATCAAGAGTTTTTCTAATACATTTAAAACTCAGAGTGATAAAGCTTGAGTTTTCCTAAAATTGTCTTTGTTCCTTTAAGGTTGTATAATCCTTCTCTGCAGCTTTCCAGTAATACTAACATAATTCACTTAGCTCAGAAGATGATAAAAATTTCTAGGTTATCATATGCATAAATTTTATTATGTACTTTAACATTTTCCAAAACATTGTTTACAAGTAGGGGTTAATTATTATCTCTGATTGGATTAGTGTATGTCTGGAAGGCCCAGTGCATCTTGATATTCAAAAGGGTGTCCCTCAACTTTTTCAACTTCTATTTCTCTTCAAATGCAGCAGTGTACCTAGCTATCACATTTTAACACCAATACTTTTGTTTGCTAATACTAACAGTCCATGAAGATCTAAGCCTATGTGTGGGCAGTTTCTATTTTGTGATTACTTCATTAAAAAAATTCCACAGTTTTGTTTGGTTTTACTTACTCTGAAGCTGAGTGACATGTGAACATGGGATGTCTCTTCTGCAAGAAGTGCTATTATGTGAAATTATTCAGCAACAGCTATCATGTTTAAATTAATAAGCTCTTTTAATTCACTTTAAAGCATACACAGCTCAGTGACTTCATCAAGCATCTTTGGTCATCCTTTACTAGACATTTAGAGCTAATGCAATTGAAAAATGCATTCCTTTCTTGTTGATCAGAATAGAGTTTCTCTTGAGAAATAAGTCTGCATTGTAGCACAGAGATATTAAACCTAGCTTTAAGTCTTTGAGGCACTGTAGTCCAGCCTGAACCACTGCAGGTAAAATGCTTGTGGTACTGAAACTTGCTTGGATGTCTGAGAGCTATGCTTCAGTCAATAAATGGACTGTTGTGTAGATGTACATATATAATGCCATTCGCTTTCAAAATTTGAGTGCCTACAATTTCAAATGGCTTTTGTAAAGCAAAGTCTCTTGCAAGATGAGTATGTGTGCATTTTCCCCATCCGATCCATTGAGTGACTCTCGAATAAATTTTAATTGAAATGTTTCTTAATACTCAGGTTCTAGATCTTGTAGAGTAACTACATCACAGCTGCTTTTAAAGCTATCTGCACCATCAATTAACTTCTAATCGTCTTTAGATGATGCTTGAATTTTTTATGATACTGATTTGACTAAAGCTTTCTGCTATTAGCATAGTTTGTGCTCCAATTTTATGAGGGTTTCTTATATGAAACAATCACAAGCAATTGTGTTTGACGTTGTGTCAGAAATGTGAAAATATGTCTGCAGGTATCCCTTCATTCACCGGTATTTTGTTGGGTATTTATTAAAATAATTTTGCTGATTGATGTTACTGTTTTGCTTAGTAGACCCACTCATGCTCTGTGACCTCATTACACAGGGCACTTTCAAGGACATGGAGCCATTTTGCACCTTGTTAGGTACACTGTGATCTGTAAGCTATGTTTAACTACTTCCATGCTACATCACGTACTTCAGAGAAGAGTCATCAGGTATGTCCTTTCTCAGAATGCCAGCATATGAAAAGATTGCGACTGTCAGGATGAGGGTCCAGTAGCAAAGAGGTTAAAAAAATCACTGCTTTTTTGGCAAAGCAGATACAACTCATTCAAATGTCCTTTTGAGAACTCATTTTTCTTTTCCATGAGAAGTTTAAAGGGCATGTGAAAGCATTTGTTATTGAAGGGATGTTATGGGTGGTCAGACTCAGGTTAGGTCTGCTTTGCAAGAGCAGAACAGTCACATGGAGTTCATTTCAAACTGTTCTAAGACACCACTGCAGCCACTATGAATCACACAGTAAATCCAAATATAGTATGTTGATATTGCAGTTTGGTTTCCAGTTGAGAAGTATAAATCTATCTTATTTGTTAACGTAGGTCTAAATGTGTATCTTTTTTTTCTTTTTTTAATGTATGAATGAGAATTGTCAGTTATGGATTTCTTTTTTTTTTGCCACAGAACTTTTTTTCCCTGAGTTTTTTAATCTGCTATTTTGATAGAAGTAGTTTCATTTTGAGTTGTTCTTGACAAGTAGGAATTCTTTCAGAAAACATCCTGTGGAAATTCAACTGTATAGTTTGAGCTACTGTAATTTAGTTTGCATTGCAGTCATGCACACTAAAAATACAGTTGACATTAAATATTAATGTAACTTCTTGTACCTTTTGTATTTGGACCTTTTGAAGATGCAAGACTTCTGTAGGTTATCTGTAGACTGTCTTTTGAGGGGCATTCAGAGACCATCCAGATGATTATATTTGCTGACGGGGATAATGGGAAGTGTGTTTCAACTGGTGGAGGAATGGATATTGGCTAAACTTTGTATTCTTTATTTCATTGTGAAATTTTATTAGTTATGTGTGTAGGACAGTTTTCAGGATGTATTCAGTGTACAGATCTTTCAAAAAGTAATATTTTGCATATAAATGGAAAATATACACATAAAACTTCATCCTGAAGGCAAAATCTTTAATTTCACAAATTAGTTCATAATACACATATTGCAGTATATTTGCATATCTTGTAGTGCTGTGTTGTGTCTCTTTAATTTAAACCTAATTTAGTAAGCGGTTTGATCTAGCTTTAGTTGATCTTGGAAAATATGCTCTCAGTATAAATGTGTCACATGCTTTGCATGAATTTAAACTGTATGGCTGTCATGATTCATCTAGAATGATTGTCCATCTGTTATCTTTTGAATAGAGTGCTTTTTTGTGTATAAAGAATGACAGTGTTAAACTTTGATTTGTTTTGTAACTGGTTTTGAAGAAATAAGATTCCTCACTGCAAAGCCTAAGCTTGTTAAAATTATTTGTGGAAGGACCCAGCCAACAAATACCCAATGAGATTTTTCATCAGTACTCTCAGTTACTTGCTGTTCTCTCAAACAAATGGTTTTTCATGCTCAGAAAAAAAAGCCTAAATCTAAAATACCTGTAAAGGGAACTCCTTCTAAGGATTCTGATGAAAACTCAACTGATCTTTGAGATTTTGGTGGACTGTAGAGGAGGGAGTGCAGTGATGTCTGAATTAGCACCTGAATGCCTAAACATCTGAACTAAACAGATAACTGGCATTTTACAGAATGTCAATAAATTGGAGTTTGGCTTCTAAGTTGGTTCAGAATCACTTGTGCTTGAAAGTGAAAGCTCAGCATCTTCGGAGAGCTGCGTGCAGGCATAGTAGGTTTTTAAAACCTTCATTCTTCTTATCATGTTTAGCCTCAACTTTCTAACAGTTGTAATTGTCCACAGAAAACATTTCAAGATAAATGCACTATCAGGTTTTGAAATTTTCTTATTTTTGTAAATACTAAGACCTGGGGGGCAAAATAAGGGCTATATTGTGGATTAAGTGAAATATCTCAAGGCTGTGCTTTTCTGATAACTGAACCTGAAGTGACCTTTCTCAGACACAATTACAGAGCTGTATGTTTTTCCTTTAATTTCATCAGGGGTTTAATTAGTATACAAATAAAACTTCCCTTATCTTCCTTTCTACCTAATTGGCTTGTCTTTGCTTATATATGAAGAATGTGAAAATGGGCTGTAATTAGGGTGACCGTGTTAACCTTTTTTTCTCAAATGTACTGTTGCCTAAAGGCCTCAAGGCCTAAAACCAGTGCTTTGGATTATTGCTTTGCAATCACTATGGCTCTCCCATAGGTTTTCTCATGAGCAGAAGGGCTTTGGGTGCTGCAGGTTCCCACTGCTTAACGGGATCTTCATTCTTCTCCCCACTAAATGTTTATTGATTATCTCACTGCTTCACACTCAGCCTCCAACAACTTAATATCAGGTGACAGTCAGGAGAGTTCTCCAAGTAATTAGAGTGGAGCATTGAGGGAACAATTAGGAGCAGAGTTATTAAACTTGATTTATCCTATTCTCTCCTGAACACTTTCTTGGATATCAGAACATCGCACTTTCACAATCTACCCTGGCTGAGAAATTAGTGGCTAACCTGCTGCTTATCATTGTTGCCTTGCTGCCTTGAGGCACACCCTCTTGGTTTCAGTCACTCAGCTGGAAATATTAGAGTCCATAAAGTTTATCAAGGGTTTTAATTAGATCAATCTAAAGAAGGAAAAAAAGAGGGGCTTAGCAGCCATTACTTTAGAATACTCCACACTGTGTTTGAGCAATTTCCAAGGCTTGACTTTAACCCACAATAGCAAGGAGCTTCAATTGAGTGCGGAAACTGCTTTTACAGAGCTAAAATCAGTTTACATTTTGCTTAGACATTGCAATGTTATTGATAGGTAAAGTCTGAATCCTTTGGAGATTTCTGTAAATAATGGTGAAAGTGTTGAATATCATGACGCAGCTGTTTAGTGAGATATTTGATTTAATCATTTCTGTATTGCTTTGTCACCAGCTAGTGTGGATTGCTGGCCATGCCTCTCAAAGAATTAGGCTTCATACTTTCATCCCTGTTACTGCCTTATTAATAGGCCTGCACTTACAATAGGTAAGCAAGATTAGTTAGCAGCTCCCAGAAGATTTTGACACCTAGTGGGTCTCTTCACCATTTGTGGTCAGTGATGAAAGCTTTATGCGGGAGCAGACAACTCTTCAGCCCCTGTAGAAGCATAGCTATCTAATACAAATGAAATATGTATGCATAATTTTCCTATTATCCTGTCTTTCTTTCATTTAGACAACTAGAATCTTGGAGGCAGACTCTGTTCCAGCAGCCTCTACACCAAAAGTTGCTTGCATCAAAATACTAGCAGAATTATCTGTTCTACATTGGCCAGAGCTCAGTCCTGTGACTGCATCTTAAAAACAGATTTTTCAATCAGATGGGAAAGTGAGGTGGTCAAAGCATTGGCGCCAGAGACATTGTTCTCTGTTCAGTAAATTTTGTTTGTCTAAAGATGGGAATATGGGTGGGGAGGAGGGGACTTGACTCAGTTTTCAGAGTGTTTCCTCAATGCTGACTTAGTCTAAAACAAACAAACAGTAGACACAATAAATGGAAGAAGATAATGTTTTTGTTCTTAAATTAAAGCCGGCTCCTTTTATCCTTGCTAATCTGCATCTGGTTTCTTGGAAGAATCTTTTCTGAAAACCTGACAATTCGCAAATTCAGCTGTTCAGACAGAGGTTTGATAGCTGCCAGTGGTATTGGGGTAGAATGTCTGAAAGCAACACTTCTGATTTTGGATCTCTTTATGCTAATAATGCAGTGGAAGAATGAGACTTGTGTGTTAATCTTTTCTTAGGTGACAAATAGCATTCTTCATCAAATATAGTGACATAAGAGCCAGAATAGAGTTATTCAACCTGCAGTAATCTGAGCAAGACTAATATTAACATTTCTGTGGTTTAAAGTTCCTTAACTAAACTCCTGATTGTTTTTTTTTCTTACAACAGTGATTAATCTCAGTCTCCATTTTGTAAATTGCTGAACAGAATGTTCAGGTAATGGTAGTGTACCTTCCAAATACACTGTTGAAATAACTGGTTGCTTTTTTGTCTTGAGAAATGTTTGAAGAAAACTTACACCAATCTGCAGATTTCAGTTTATTTTGCAGGATTATGCAGTTTTGTGCTGTACTTTATAGAAATTTTCTCTGGCATATTGGTTTTTGAAGTGCCTTTGATTCCTAGCTAGCTCTGAAGCTTTTTCAGGTTAGGTAAGTTTTCAGTGCCCTCCAAATTTTTGTCAGCTTTTTGTTTATACTGTTCTTAATACATATCCACAGCATAATACATACTCTCTGTGTTCCATAGTCTAGATCAAGTACTCCTGAGTACAAATTATGCAGAGCATTCTTAGAACTGAAGCAGAAAACATATCCATAAATTTTGAAAACAAGGTGCAAGAGCTCAGTCTTGCAAGTGTGCAGCCTTCTCTGTCCTTCTATATTGGTTTAGAATCTGTCAAAGAATTTGCATTTTGTAAAAGAATATTTATAGCCTTCTATTATAATTTCATTCTAAAAAGGCAATTAACAGCTCTAAGTAAAATGTAACATTTAGCAAACTATTAAATCACATTATTAATACTCTGGTCTGTAAAAGTATTGATTTATCCCAGCAGAAAGGAGTAGCAACTAGCCAGGTTCTGTGTTAATTAGTTCTGTGTGCTATTTGTCATCTATTGGATTAATCTGAATTGATTTAAAGCATGTTGTGTTAATTCTAAGCCAGAGAGAAACATTAAAAAAAATACACGTGCTATTTTGCATATTGAAAAACTAATGTTAAAATAGTGAAAGCAGCATAAAATAGTGATTTATTCTTAGCAAGAATTGCAGCAAAACTGTACTTAATGCACTAACAGAGAATATTAGATTCTTATTTTTTTAATCCTGAAATTTCTGAATAGTGTAGAATATTTAAATAAAGGCTGGTTTGTTTATTCCCCTTCTTTCTTTGTGAATTCTTTTCTTTAATGTTCATTTTAAATTAAGTTTTGAGAATATTCTGCTCTCTTTAATGCTGTACTCTTGGTCATTTCCACAGTATTTAGATCAGGTATTTGTAAATATAATACCTGTAGCATAGTGTATGTACCTGTTTGATCAACAAATCACTTCATTTTATAAAACATTTTTGTACATAAGCAATATACTAAAAAGTGGAGGATTCTGAGTTAGTAATGTTTTTGCTAGAGAATTCATAAAACCTTAGTATGTAATGGTCCAAATCTGCTTCACAGTCAGTCTGTTTTCCACTTTGTTTAATAGCCTATGGCATAAATTGACGTTAATTATTTGGGCTGACAAGTAACTCTGCTTTCTGTCTGCTTGCAGAGACTCTCCGAGGCAAAGATGGAGCTGAGAAGAAAAGATCAATCTCTGCGTCAGCTCAATAGACTTCTTACCCAGCTGGAGCAGGACAAGCGTCGACTGAAAGAGAGCATCCGTGATGCAGAGAGTGCCCTCTGCATGGCAGCGAAGTGAGCACTGGGACCTTGGGGAGATCACTTAAAACGGACAAAAGATCAATTCTTACTTTCATGCACAGGGTTTTAGCCCTGGCTAATGTAATCCTAGAAAACAAAAGTACATCTGTCTCTCTTTGAAATTCAGTGATAGTCTTCTAAAAAGAAAACTGTTAGTTCAAGATACCAGATGGTATGTTTTCTGTAGTTATGCCGTAATAGTGCTCCAAATTCTGGGCGCTGAAATAGCATGGACATTTTTGTTTGCCAATTATCTTACTAATTTGACAACATCTCTTTGGCAGATCCCTAACACACAGTTTATTTAAGAAATGATTGCTTGTGTTCTCTATTTCCATGTCATCTTTTTATAGAGAGATACAGTTTATTTATAATTAATACAGAAACATCATCTAGGTGACAGGTCTTAGCTGCCAAAGAGGCTGAAACCCATTTTGGACCTAGTCTTATCTGTGGAACAGGATAGATCTTTCAACTGATTTCAGAGGGTTTTGGATTTAGACATAAATCCCATGCCTTTTTATAACATAACCTGGAGAGTGGAAGGAAATGTACAGGGACCAATCTTGAAAAGATTGGTAGTCAAAAGATGTTCCATTGACTTGAATGAGATTATTACTAACCTCTTAGAGTGATATAGTCAGATAAAAAGATAAATCTTTGCAGACTCTGTTATCTGTTACTCTTTTTGTAGCATGTACTTTGAATATTGTTGGTCCGTGGCTAAGATTTTTAAAAAGTTTAATTTAAAATTAAAATTTCTCTTTATACCTGGCATACATTTAAGCTCTGAAAACCAATGGCTTGGAAGTTTAAGGGCTTTATGCACAAGTGAAATAATGTAATTAATATAGTTATCAGTGAAATGTTTAACAAGCTAAGTAAAATGACAACTGTTAATTTGGTATGAGTGTATTAAAGAAGATGTGACCTGAAGAAGCATTTGTTCTGGAAAGCTTGCCCCTTTTTCACCTGCACCAACCTATTTTACGCACTCTAGTAAAGATCATTCCCTGTGGCCCTTCTTATATTCAGAAAAGATTAATTTAATGTGATTTTAAAATTGTTTTTATTTCTGTATATAGTAGTTGAATATTGACAAGGAAAAAATGCATTCCATTTCTTGTTCTACCAACTCTTCATAACAGATGTCTTCTTTTCCCTTTGGAACATATAGGCAAAGCAAATGAAATAGACTTTACTTTCACCCAGAAAATCTTATTTTAGTACCTCTTCTGTAACCCGAGTGATTGTAACCAATGCATGGGTGTGTTTCAAGTTCTTTCCTAATCTTTTGTACAGCTTTAAAGGGTAGCAAGATGGCTGGCTTATTCTGAGAATGGCTATCTTGATTTTCTTGCAGTGGTGGCTAGCAGTTCTGTTCCACTTTCCTCCAGAGTAGGAAGCAGTATTGATAGAAGTGTCTGATAGCAGTGAACTCAACAGAAATTTAGTAGCCTTTTGGTCATTTCTCTGCTAGACAGAAACCCTCTATCAAACCTTCACCCTAGCTATTGTGTAAAAGATGATATAAAGCAAATTCCTCATGCCTGAACTACATTTCTGGATAATAATCCTAAACAATAGTTCTATGATCCAAATCCAATTTCCCTTACATCTGTAGAAGTTAATGAATGTATGAAGTAAAGATGGAATGAAATGTGGATCCTGGCATGTAAGGTGCAACAGATTAGTTTTTAAAACTTTTTTTGCAGGTGCTTTAAACAAATTATTACCAGACTTTTATTTTAAGATTATATTTAAGGTAATAAATCAACTGTAGTCAGAGGGCTTTCTGTTCATGAAAATAAGAACCTGGGGGACTACCTGTTAACCTAGGTCCAAAAGTCCATCTAAAGATACTTTGCTTTTTATGATGAACACCTGAGAACATGCGAGCAACAATCTGACTCTTATGGCAGAAATTAATGGTGTTGAAGTGGCTCTCTAGAACTGACTTCGCCCAGAGAAATAGCAGTTGCTACATGAATGGAGCCAGCAGAGAAGGTGAACAGCATGTCCCTGTCAGTCTAGTCCAAAGAAAGGCAGGATCCTGAAAAGAGGAAAAAAAAAAAATGTGACAGCTTTACTAGGAGTGTAAAAGCTAATCCTACTTTTCTAGCCACCTTCCTGTATTTGCTGTTAGGATAGTATGAATCAAGAAATGAGGAAGCAGTGTTCATGCCAGGCAGAAGATTACCCTGATTTTGAGTTCTGTTTTAGGAACTGTTAAGAGCTCAGACAAAATATTCACATAGCTGGCAAGATAAAAGACAGTCCTGGAGTATTAAGGTGTATCAGCTTTTCTGGCATGGATTCTATTTGATTTGCTGTGGTGTTTTTTTGGTCACGCTGTCCTGTTCTCCTTAGTCATACAGTATTATGCAACTTTAATTCCATTTCTGTCGATGCATCAGATGAGACCAAAGTTTTTTATGGCAGCATAACTGATCAAAGCTGTCTTTCTTACTGAAGCCCTAATCTACAAAAAGGCATGAGAGTAGAATTTTGTTCTCCAAACTTCTGTTTCATAAGAATAGGATCCTTAGTGGACTTCTTTTGGAAAAGGACCAGTGGAATGGTCAGGTTTAGAGAAAACAGGATGACTTATATGCATGTAGGTACATAGTTGTGAGGCCCATATAACTGATGAAAAACAGAATTTATCTCTGTGTTCCAGTATAGGAATGTGATCTCTTCCTGCTAGAGCCTGGACTCCATTAAACATGCCCTTTCTATCCAAGACTGCAGGTTTCTTCTTCAAGAATGCAATAGTTGTTCATTGATATGCCTATAAATACAGTTAGTTTAATTGCTTATCCACAGCAGAAGCTTCTTTCATATGGAAATGTGCCAAATAGTGGTTGGTGAACTATTTTTTAGAGTTTCCATTGGAGATGTAAAAAGGAGAGAGACAAACATAACAATTTGAGTTAACAACAATTGTTTTTAAAGATGTGTTGATTATAAAGTAGCAGAAAATTAATTTCTACATCAGTAGAGCATCAGTTCTATTAACTGCTCTGTTTTTTTCTCTTGTAATAGAGACAAAGAATTGATTATTAGTCATATGAAATCTGTGGAAGCCACTCTTCTTAAGGTAAGAATTTGAAGTGTTCCCTCTGCATTTGTATTTCCAAACACATTGAGGTTTTACAACTGCTTATTCTCAGGGAAGGAGAGGAGTAGAAGTTACTGTAAAGCTAGTTCCTTTCCTTAGAGTTTAGATTTCCACCTTCAACTTCTTTCGTCTCCAAAACCTATTCATATTTAGTGAAATAAAATACAATTTTATGGTACATGAACTTCTTATTTTTAATATAAAACTTATTACAAAATTCGCCTTCTTTCCCTCGATCACCGAGCATTATTTCTGGTTACCGAGTGAAGACTATTGATCATCCAAACGATTCGTAATTGCCGCTGAGTTAACTCTCTACTGAGTAAGGTGGAGATCATCTGGTGAGGTCACATACATGGTGGCCATAAGACATACGACTTTGTGCACGCTACTTTAATCTTTGATATATGATAAATAAAATAAGGAAAGACAGTAAGCATTAACCTGTAATGAAAAACTTTCATGGTATTTTTTTAAAAACCTTTATTAAATTGAGTAATAATCTTAAGTTGTCTCTTTGACTTGTACTGTTTTGTGCTGGTATAGCATTCTTTGAACATCCAGCAAAGCTGTATATATTAATTATTTGGGAGAAAGGGCTGTTTTTAACTGTAGCTCTAGTGGCTGATTGTTTTATAACTGCTTTTAGTCCACAGCAACACAGAGCAAAAGAAGTGTTTTTATTACCTTGGAGTGTTCATTTCCCTTACCACATCTTGAATTCCCAGCAACATGGGAATCTATTCCTTATTTTAGTTTCTGCGTCCACCAAAACTGCTGTTAATTTAATTTTCAGAAGCCTTTTTCAAGTTTCTCTTTCCTTTAATGTTCACAAAAAGTGACAGTACCTAAACTGTGATTTAGCTGCAGCAAGCTGTGCTGATAGGTAATGTCTTCCTTTGCATCCCCATCTTTGAACTGGCTTCTTTTAAGCTTGGGAAATCTATGTAATGCAGAGTGCGCTGTGTTTTTTCAGTAACGTGTACATGTAATGTCCTTGGCCTTGAGAATTTATTATTCTGGATTGCAAGTTTACATTTTGATTTAGAAAGCAGTGCTATATATGCACAAGGATTGAAATATTTGGGGAAACATTATAGGGAAGGTCACATGCTTAATACTGATTTTCCTGATGTAGTGAATGGATCAAGAAACTGGCATCTTTCTTTGAGAATTTTAGTTGCCATATCTGCTTCTTAGTTCTTCATGTACATAGTTATTAGACCCAAATAGCTGATTATTGAGTAGCAGAGTAATTTATCCTTTCTGGCTTGTCAACCTAAAGAATGAGGAAAACATAAGAATTAGAAAAGTCAGGATGCTCCTTTCAGAAGGAACTAAAAAGAATTGATTGTAAATCATTCATAATTTGACATATCATTTCTCCTAGAAGAACAAAGGGAAATTATTGATCTTTGTTTGGGAAATATCTGAAATGTAAACCCTATATCATAATGGTAGCTAATTATCTAACATTAATGAACATGGCTTATGTGTAAACTATGAAGTTTACACTGTTTTTCTTAAAGGTTTTCTCACACACTGAAAAATCAGAACATCATGAAGTAGATGAAATACTAGAAAGGGAACCACCAGCCTGTCTTCCTCCATAGAAATTCTGGGAACTGCTTTTGTTTTCAAAAAGGAATCAAAAGAAAATGGATAAAGTTCAGAATCATCTGGAGTTGAACAAGTATTACTGTTAGCTGCAGATATATTTATGAGAATTTGAAATTGAACATTGTGGTATTTCTACATTGATGTATTCATGAGCAAATATCCACAAAATTCCACTGCATCACTTGCAGGATCTGTGTTATCAATGCATAATGCTAAATTTTTGCCTATAGAGCTCAGAGGGATTTTACAGACATTCTTAGTAATCTTAGTTAGACTCAGGCTAAGACGGTATCCACTGACATCCATTAAAGTGACCTCATTCTTTTCTGTACTCTATCACTACAAGAATTCCAGAAGGCAGCAATGTTGGTACTAGATCATCTGCCTTTGGGTATACTTGGGTGTAACATTCAGCAAACAAAACAAGAAGAAGCAGAACCGAGGGAGACAGTCTCTGCACACACTTCTAATACAGCTCTAGACAAGGGATTGTTTTTACCACTTGCTGCCCCCCACGTGACTGGATGGAAAAATCTAGTATTGTACATTTGGCTTTGTCAACAAGTGCTTGGGGATACTTGTGCCCAGAATGATTCTTTTAAGACCATTTCAGAGCCACCTTTTTAAATCATCATGAATATTTATGAAGCATACATATTGAAGAACTCGAGCATGTGCTATGCTGAGAGAAAAAATATTTTTAGCAGCTAGTTCCATAACCTTCATAGCCTGCAAGATATTCTTTAGAAAGATATTTTATGTCTTATCTGGGGTCTTGTCATGTTAGGTATCTTCATCCAACTCCTGGAGCTGGATTATTTGCACAAGAGTTCCTGATACCATTAAAATAAGAAATCTTTCTTAGTTTTATACCATCTAAATATTGAAGATAAATATCAAACTGCAGACTGAATGTTTTACCAAATTTAAAAAAAAAAAACACCACCAAGGGCAAACAAAGGACCTCAAGAAGATTTTGGGTTGGTCCAGTTTTATTCTCATAATATTAAAGATCACAGAATCACAGGATTGGTTTGCTTGGAAGAGACCTCTGAGATCATCAAGTCCAACCTTTGCCCTAGCACACCATGTCAACTAGACCATGGCACTAAGTGCCACGTCCAGTCTTTTCTTAAACACCTCCAGGGATGGTGACTCCATCACCTCCCTGGGCAAATGACCAAAGATGACCAAAAGGTAATAGCTGAATTTAAAAAAAAATTTAGGTTTGGAAAACATACAATTTTTTTTTCTTCCCTAAAATCTATTAGATAGCCTTAAACTGAAAAGAATTAGCAAAATGGAACAAGTTTAAACATTGGCCACTTAGAGAACTTATGTCCACGACTTGACCAATTCCTTTAAAAAAAAAAAAAGCTCAATGTAAGATGCAAAATGGTAACATGAATAAAATAATTTTTACTGGAAGAATTCTTAGAAGAAATTCTATCTGCTTGACGTTCAAACATAGAGTATTTAAAAAAATCTTATCATTGAGAGAAAAAGCATTTAAATAAATGTCTTATTTTAAAACCCATCTGCAGTCCTTTTTTATGTATGAAAAATAAATGATTCCTTGAAACACTTTCCTCTCAAAAATATGTTGAGAAGTTATTTTAGTTAAAAACATACCCTTGTTATACTTGTTGATAAACTGTATTTCATTATTAATTTCTTCTGTACTTCTTAATATCATGTTTGCATAAGGAGAGGAAGAGACATTAATTCTGTTCATCTTATACAACTAGATTCTTAATTAACATGTATAGTTAATCACTTATTAGTTATGGTAATCCCATCAGTGGAAGAAAGCATTTTACACTATCTCTGCTAAAATCTTTAGCCTTCCCTTTGTATTGCTTCTCAGTTTGAGTGCTTGTGGTGGGTTAGCTTCAGCTTTGGCCAGCAGCCAGACACCCACCCAGCTGCTCTCTCACTTCCCCTCAACAGGACAGGAGGACAGAATAGGATGAGAAGACTTGTGTGTTGATATAGATAGGGAGATTGCCTACTAGTTACTGTCACAGGTAAAACTGAATTGACTTGGGGAAAATTATTTTTATTTATTAAAATAGATTTGGTTAGTGAGAAACAAAGACAAAAAAATGAGCATCCTCCTGCCTTTTAGGCTCAACATCACTCTTGACTCTGCCCATGCTCTGAGGTGCAGTGGGGATGAGGGCCAGGGGCTTGCAGTCAGTCCTTAACAATTCCTCTTCCCCACTCCTTCCTCCTCACGCTGTTCCCCTGCTTGAGTGTGAGCTCTCCACAGGGGCTGCAGTCCTTCGAGAGTGCGTGCTCCAGTGTGGGCTCTCCAGGGACTTCAGTTCCTTCAGGAACCATCCACCAGCTCCAGCGTGGGGTCCTCCACAGGCTACAGTGTGGACATGTGCTCCAGCATGGGCCTCTCTGCGGGCTGCAGGGAAATACCTGATCCATTGCCTTAAACAATTTGCCACACCCCACTTCTTCTCTGACTTTGGTGTTTGCAGGGCTGTTTCTCACTCTTTTTCTTCCCCCTCTTCTGCCTTTGTGGTGGTTTTTGCCCTTTCTTAAATACATATTCACAGAGGGGCCACCAGCTTGGCTGAGGGACTCAGCCATGTCCTCCAGTGGGTCTGCTGGAGCCGGCTGTGTCCAGCATGGGCAGCCCCAGCGTCTCCTCACAGGGGCTGCCCTGCAGCCACCGCTGCCAGCACCTGGGCATCTGCACCTTGTACAGTGGTGTAACTGCCTCTTTTTCAGCTGCCCTAAATCCTGTTCTCTAAGCTTTGCCTGTGCAAAACACCACTGTGGGAAGCCATCCCAGTGAGTCAGCCTGTACAGAGACAAAAAGTTGTTTCTGTTTCCATTTGTACTCTTGACTGTTAAAGTCTTGACAAGCTTTATGGGCTGGCAGAGTTTTCAGCTTGTCCCAGCCCTAGCTGATTAGAATTTGGCTATTTTAACAGGTTAATAAAATACTATGTCTTCACAAGCTTGGACTGTTACCTGCTACTCTGTGAGGCTGATGAGCTGTGATAATGAGTCAGTAACAAACCCCAAAAAACCTCCACAAAAAATTATTTTTTCACAATATCGGTTAGCAGCCTACTCATCCTGACATTTTGGGACAGTTCAGGGACCAACACACCTGTGCAGTGTGCTCCTTTCCTTTTGGCACGTGGTCAGAGAAATTCTTCTTCATCCACTTCTATAATGCACTTCATTTCTGCTGATTGAAAGGTTCATATGCCAGCTGGCAGAACAGCTTCCTCATAGACCCGTCAGCGGTCCTGTCTTGAAATCCTTCCACCATTGTGTTTCATTGTCTCACTGCTGTTCCCCTTCCACCCCTGTTGTCTTCTCCAAAATGTCCCTAAACTGGCTATGCATGAGATTTGGGCCCCACAGTTCTATCAGTTGAAAAAAATCTGAACAATGTAACATCCATGTGTGATATATATAAGATAAAATTATCTTTCTTTATCCAATTTAGTGATGTTTTTATATAGGAAAAAAACAGTTGGATATCGGGTGAGACCGTTGAAGACTTGAGAATTAGTAATGTCATAGCATTAGATTGCTATTTCTGATGTGGTCCATAGCAATAAAATGCATTTACTTATGATGGTTGTTTTATGACCTGTAGGAAATTCATTTGCAATAGGTTTAAGTCCCTATAAAAGTGACTACATTAGTAAAAACAGTCAGTGTAAATGGCGTTAATTGTTAGTTTCAGCAGGACCAGAAATTGATCAGGCCTTGAAAAACAGAACAGTTATAAACCTTGTTAGCTGCCACAATCAGATGTGACCTGATACTTTTAGGTGTATGCATCAACCACATATCTCTGAGTTAACTGGGATCTGTAGTCTATCATATTACTTAGTTATCTCAATAATGATTTAAAAGTTCTTGTTTTAGAGATCTCAACTAGAAAATTTTTCCCTAGCCTAATGTCACTCCCAGAGATGCTGCTTCTGTGTGTTTAGAGACATTAACAGAGTGAAGCCTGCTTGTGTGTGTGCTCAGGGTGTGTTTGTTGCTGTGGTCTTTGGTGGTTCTAAACTGGCCCTATCACAAGCCTGTTGAAACAGTGGGTATATGTGCATACAATAAAATCACAGAGAAAACTCAATTAGAACATTTAAATTCTAAATAACTTCTGCAAGAAGTTTATAGTAGGAAACAAGCTATTATTTCTCTGTGATATGAAAAAAATGCAGTAAAAACATTGCTTTTTCTCCTCTTCTATCTCAAATTAGCACCTCTTCATTTCAGTGTTTTATGAATTACTGTTGTTTCCATCTGACTTTCTTGATCCTTGTTCCCAAAGATCAGTTGTGCAGGACATACAGGTGTTAGCACAGCTGGCTTGCTGATGACAGCTCTGTCCATATAGCTGTCTAGTGTGTCATCACTCATATTGTTCAGTGTCATTCTGACCTAGCCAAGCTAAAAATGGTACTGCAGCTCAAGAGGGATTTAAAAACCTTGACAAACTGAAGATAAGACATTACTGAATGTCATATCCATGTGCTTAACTGTTTTCTGTGTAGACATACCTAAATAACTAATTTCAGGGTGCATTTGTCTTTTTTGTCTTTTGTTGTTTGTTTGGGTTTTTTTTTTAAGGCTGAATACCTTTGTGTAGTTTGCCTTCGGTAAGGAAAAATCCTTGTTTGGAGAATTGTGGAATTACTGAATACATTAACTGTTATTTTCTCCAGACATAGGTTTGTTTTCAGCCCAAGGTCACTGAAATCCATTCATAGGGGATGCATTACAGTGTGCTTCCTGCAACTACAGCGAAGCTTGGGTGCAGTGGTCAATGTTTACAAAAAACAACTCTGGATCAAATTAATGTCTTATTCAATACAGCATGCAGTGTGTGTGTGTATAGTAATATGAGAAAGCTTGAATTAAACTTATAGCTAAGCCTGGCATGGTATTCTACTCTGAAAATTAATTTCCAGAATCTTGATTAGTCTTTAAAAAAAAAATTTTAAAAAAAGCCAAGCATACTCAGAACATCAGTTTTGAGAGATATGTTTCCTTACACAAATGCTGTTATGCACTAATTAACGTTCTTTTAAAAACTACCTATGAAATGGCTTGTATTGTAATTAAATACAGATTTGCATGGCAGTAATCAAAAAAGATAGTCACTAAATCTGTATACTAATACAGAAATTTTTAGTAGATTTTCAATTAAGTGAAATATTTGGTATACGTAATTACATTCATCTATGGCTACCTACAGCAAGGCATGTGCAAATGCTGTTTAAAACCTCCACTATCAACAGGAGTCAGACCCTTGGGTTTGAGGATGTATTCCTTCTTTTGATGAAAGAGTATGCAGCGATCTGCTGGCCTTTAATGAGTACTCAAACCTAACTGTGATGGTGCTATAACAAGTATCCATTCAACTGTACTGTGTAGCTCTTTTTCCCTTTCATTCCTATGAGGCAGTCTTTTGTCTGAACAAGATACATTGTGATGTGGTCTGGTTTGGTTTGACCTTCTTGGGGGGAAAAAAAAGAAGAATTTGAGAGGTTTTTTTTGCTGTTCAAGTGACTGGTTTGGTTCCCAACATCATTCCTCACCTGTTTAGCTCTCTGATTGTGGCTATAGTTTTCCAGTTTTCAGATGTTTGGTTTAAATTGCCTTCATTTTAAGCAATGCAGTGTTGTCACAGGCAGTTTCTCTACTTCTGGAGTGATCCTTGATTGCTGAAACATCCTGATGAAAAATATTGTGTCCGTGATTATGTAGGCCCTCATTCAGTAACATGAATATACACTTTTTGAGTGATATCCTTATTTTCAGAGCAGACTCGGACTCTGGTATATGAGCAACTGGTACTAACAGATTGTCTCTTGGATCCAACAGGGTGCTGGGATGTATACTTCTTTGGATGTTGCATGTGCCAAATCCTTCAGCAAATCTTTTGGGGTCTCTATTCCCTTAAAGGGCTAACACTTCAGGTGTGATCACTGTTGTCTAGAGGGCACGTACTCACAAATGACGGTGTATGGATATATCCTTAGAAAGATGATCTGTATTGACAACTTACTTGAAGAACTACTGTTATCAACACTATTCAGTACTATTGTTAGTGCAACTTCCTTCATATATATTCACTTGCATTTTTTAATATAGAGCAAGAGAACATCAACAATTCATAACTAAACATTAAAAAATCTGGAAGTGTTCATGAAGGTTTAGATCTCTCCACCAATTTGTATACATTTTTATTGTTCCTCTTAGTTCCATGATCATTTGTGCCACTATAACAAAGACTTACCCACTCAAATTAGTTACTGTATAGCTTATTTCTGTTAAAGTGCTTCTCATCGAAGAAGACAAAGGACAATGTTCAGTGGATGTGTGTGTCCTTGATTTGTGCAACATGGCCTCCATTCTACATGCTGCCCTGGAGGTATGGACAATATGCAGCTAAATCAGCTGCATATTTACAAGGCTGGTTAAGACTAAGATGTGGTTTGCATTCAAACTGCCTCCTGCTATTTTAAAAAGTACTAGAAATTTTTTGTTAATTTTATGTCACACATAGAACGCATAACGGTGTGGTAGAAAACATTTTGCTTGCACTCTTTTAGAATGATTTGCATAAGATTTGTGGCTTCTGTTATCTCAGCAATGTGGTCTTCTCAAAGTCAAGCAGACTAAATAATTTGCCATTCACTTATCACCAAGTCACTGTGTCATTGTAGTTTTTGTTCCACTGTTTAAATTGCAGGTGATGTGCTATTAAAAATAGTAGTAGGAATTGAAAGTAAAATAAACTCAAAGCCTCATAGTTTCTAGGTACAATTTTTTATGTAGAATAGGTGAACTTTGAACTTATAAAAGATTCTCCTAGATAGCTTATATAGTGAAGTTTATATCCATAAATAATCTTATTTTTGTTTCACCATAAGAAAGCATTGAATTAGACCCAAAATAAGGAGCTAAAGTCTCAGGTTTGTTGTACCAGTCAGTGACTGGGCAAAGACATTAGGGAGGGATAAGCACATCTTAATGTCATTTATGACTTGCTAGCATTTAGTACCATGTCTCTACTGGCATAACTGGACATACTAGCTGAAACTGTTCAGAGGCAAAACAAAGAAGTGAGCACAGAAGTGGACTGTAGTCAAAATTATTGTTATTTCTGATCAGCAGAGAATTTTTAAGATCATTTTTGGACATGTAGAATTAGTCCATCAAATTCTACACCTTGGTTCAGTCCTTAACGTAACTTCAGTTTGTTACTCAGTTTCAGCTTTGATCTGAATTGATCAGTACTTTATTGATTTTAAATTGAGTGGCTGTAGTCTTGTCTTCTGTGTTGCTCTCTTAATTAATTAAGAAGTTAAACACTGTCATAAGTCACTGTGCTCCTTTGTTTTAAAATGTTTTGAGTATTGTAGTAGAGTTGTGTGGATCCATTTGTGATTTTGCCTGTTTTCAGACAGTATTTATGTATGGCTAAACTGAAAAATCTGATGATTGTACTTAGCAGCCCACTGTCACAGTACTTAATTATGATTCATATAAAATCACTTGTCACAGTCTCAGCCAAAATTATGGTTACCAAAATCAGAAATAGCCAAAATCTTCACTAGCATTGGACATTGAGACTTTTTTTCTTTTTTCTCTGTGTTAATTTTTGAATATAGGGAAGTAGACCTGATTTTAGACATTTTTAATCATTGCAATAAACCTGATTAGCTGATTAAGTTTTTTACATCATAGCATTAGGTCTCTAGCCTAAGGAGAGCTCTCAGATAAGATA
>NW_009615911.1:0-7663 GCF_000690535.1 Cariama cristata
CAAAACCTTGCCAAGCAAACCCAATACACACTAGTATTTTATTAAATTATAACAGAGATACAAAGCAGAAAGCAAGAGAACATACATGTAACTTAGTTCATTTTGCAGTTTGAGTGGAAGTGTTTTCTCTCGCATATTATGATTTTTAGAATTTTTAAAGATCGCTGGGAAAAAAATAGTAAAAATTGACATTGAAAGTAGAATATCTGAAGACCCAAGTGGTGAGGTTAAGGTGGCTAAAATTAAGAAAAGAGAAAAAATTGCCTTATTTTATCAAACCTTTTTTCTTTCTTATTCCAATGTATACCTATTACGTAATACAGATGTGGGAAATAGGAAGCAGATTATCATTGCAACCTCTTTAACTTCCAAGAGGTCTGTTTTTAAACAAATGATTGTATCAATCACAGTTCCCAAAGGCAAAGAGTAATAAAAAGGAATAGTTTTTCTGCATTTTTTTTTCCAACTTTTAATTCACAATAGCCACAATAGTGACATATTTTAGAACTAAACCAATAGTTTATGTACAGGACACCTACTGAAGTACTAGTATATTATACCCTCTGGAGAACAGTTTTTCAACACATCAGTATTAGAATCCTACAAAGAGAAAGAGGTATATAGCATATTTTATTAAGGTTGTGTATGGCAGTATCTCATGGCACTATGTAGGGATGCATACTGTTTTTTCAGACTCCTCATTTTTGGGGGGCTATTGGTTTACAAAGAGTTTAATTTTCACCAAGAATGTCTTTTTCCTTGTGACGTGCGGAAACAAACTCTACAACTCATGGACAGTTATGAAGCAGGTAAGTTTGTTTCGGCACCAGGTGCACGGGGGATTGCTCCTCCAAACTTTCACACCGAGTAAAATGAAGATACATATTGTATACCTTGAGACATTTGCATATTCATAGTACACTACATATTCATTGTTATTCACACTTAGGATTGGTTATAAGTTTCTCGCTTCTAATGTAAATTAGTACGCCTCCTCAGCAAGCACTAATGAAGCCTCTATATTAACTACACATGCTCCCCAAGCGGGGTTTTGCCCTCTTTTGGGAGGGTCATTTGAGTTGGAGGTCGCGATCTCCCACTACCACAATTACCTCTGTCCTGCTCTCAGCTACTTTATTGTTGATGTCTGTGGGTTGTAACGGGTTATCAGCTTGGCTCCCTTCCTGTCTAGAACTCCCTCTCTTGGAGGCCTCTCTCCACATTCTTGCCTACTGACTTAGATAAAATTGTCCCTTCTTCTATCATTTGTTCTTTTTCTTGATGCTTCCCAACCTTGAAATGCCAGGCTAAAGAACATGCCTGCTTTTCTGTTAATTTAGCTGAATTCTTTAACCCTTTGGTATCCCTTGGAATTTTTCTTTTCATTGGAAGGTATCCTATTAACATGTACTTAGGTTGTATCCAGTTTTTGTAATCCAGGACTTAATTAAAGCAATATTAAAAATTGTAAATATCAATGAAGTGATTAAATAATATATTTAGTATTCTAGCAAATTTAGCAATTACTAGGTCATATTGAGAAAGGCTATTCTCATTAAAATATGAAAAAAAAAGTTTTCTCCAGTTATCTATTCTTGTTTGTAATGCGAATCTTTTTTTTTCTTACCATGAAAAACTGGATTTTCATTATATCATCTGTGCTTCATTTCTCACTATGACCTAAGTATTTAGTGAGTCTTCAGGTTTCTGTTAGTTCATTTTCACAGGGAAGATAAACTGATACTGAAATCAACAGATTTTTTTTTTTGACTAATGGAAATATCTGTCTCATTGTTTTCCCAAGTATAGTAAGAGGTAAAAAGCAGATTTGTTTGTTTTGTGGATAGTTCAGAACATCTGTCTTAAAAGTACTCTATCTCTTGGTTCTTTTTCTAGAGTGTATTAGCAGAATTTTTTCTTACCATGTCCTTTTCTTTCCTACTGCCTTCTTCGACTGTTCTTGGCACAGAACATTTCAGTTTCACTCATCTATCTGAAGCCAGCTACTAGCTCTCATTTGCTTTGAACATAATCTTACTGCTGTCAAGTTTTGAACAAGGAGTCCCTCATGCTGCTTTAACAAGGTTTCACTGAATATACATTGCAAAAATTAACAGCTCAAAAATCAAATTTATAGTAGGTTTGAATTTCCTCCTGAGTATTTTAATGCATTTTGTTTCTTTTTCTTCAACTTCTACTGTTTTAAGCTGTTAAATTTTCCAAATTTTCTCCACAACTATAAGCCATGCTAAAAATGTATTAAAGGACATTTTCATGTAATCCAATGACTCATGGAGCTCTACCTTTACAAGGGCAGCAAATATCCAGAAGCCGTGATAAATTAAGACAGCTGACACAACTTTAGCTACCCTAATCCTTTCAACAAATTTCAGACTTTGGGGTCATAGAGAAATACAGTCCTCATCATACCCCTTACTCTATTTATTCCCATTCCCAAGCTTTCTTTTACCATGAGCAAGAGTAAGGGTAAGAAAGGAGGAAGGGGATATTACATCCTCTGGTATTACCATGCATTCATATGTGGGCAACAAGCCCCATTCCTAAGCCAAAGAGACTATCTTCAGCTTCAGTAAATATTGGTTTAAAAAGTTAAGTTCTATTGATCATATTGATGAATTCAGTGACTGTAGAACACACACATCTGCTCTCTTCCTTCTCTTAATCTATATAAACAAAATAACAAGTTTCTGCCAAGAGTTCAAGAACCAAAGAAATAACGAATGGATTGCTACTCCTTTTTTTCATAGTTTTCTGAGGCAATGAACAGCAAAAAAGCAGTCAAAGACCTGACTGTTTTTGTGAAAATGACCAGTTCTTGTAGTGTTCTTTTATTATTAGAGTATTCGGTTGTGAGCCATACAGTATAGAGAATGAACATAGTTAGCTTATTTTGTCTGAGTACACTTATTTATATAAAAAGCAATCAAATGAAATTTTTTAGCACATTTAATATCAAATATTGATTTATCCATTAAATTCATTCCAACTACCAGGTTTTGATTCTTTAATTATAAGGTCCGATAAAAATATAAATAAATAAACTAGTAAAGGTCTACTTGAATAAACTGTATCTATTGGAATTATTTTATTCTTTACATTAAAAGTTATGTCCTACTTACAGTAGTGTTTTTTAGTATATATATAGTAGCATACACTCACCAACTACATGCACCCTTGGTTTTGCTTTATATAGCTTAGTTAAACACACAGAAATAATTGGTATGATGCCTTATAATAAAAATAAGACAATTTTTTTTTTTTTAGAGCGAAATAGACCCACACCGAACAAGAATGTACTTTGTAAGGGAAGGAGGTCAAAGACTGAAAACAAGAGTTGCCTTTTCTGTGCTATAAAAATTATGTGGATTAGTTTTGATCATCTAGGAATGCATGGTGTCTGAAAAAACTGCATATGAGGAAACTGATGCTAAAAATAGATAAAAGAAAGCTCCGTTCTTCTAGTTTATCATTGAAAGGAGAACTTGCTATGATTTTATTTTCTACAAAGGTTTCTGTATCATGGTTATCACCACAGGGTCACTAGTTACCTTAAGCAACATGACTAATGGTCTATTGCATCGTATTTGTTTTCCCTTTGTCTCCTCATGGAAAAAATATGCTTGCACAGGAATTTTTTATTCACTGCAAACCAAAGTCAAAGAATTACATCTTACATCTGAAGTGAAAGAAGCTGTGCTTCTGATGACCTTTATCCAGCTTGGATAAGGATGTCAGTAAAACCTATGCTACTGAGGGATCAAACTAGAACCGCATATTTCCCTCTAACATCTCTCTTCCCTGACCAGAATAAAAAAAAGTTACCTGTTGTACTGGTTTTGGCCAGAAGACAGTTAATTTTCTTCATAGCAACTTCTATAGTGCTGTGTTTTGGATTTGTGACAAAACCAATATTGATATAACACCCATGTTTTAGCTATTGCTGAGCAGCACTCGCACAGTATCAAGGCCTTTTCTGCTTCTCATGCTGCCCCACCAGCGAGTATGCTGGGGATCCACAACAAGCTGGGAGGGGACATAGCTGGGATAGCTGACCCCAGCTAACTAAAGGTATGCCCTATGCCATATGATGTCATTCTCAGAGATAAAGCTGGGAGGAGGAGAAGAAGGAGGAAGTGAGGATTATGGGGGTTATGGCATTTGTCTTCCCAAGTAACCGTTTCGTGTGAAGGAGCCCTGCTTTCCTGGAAATGGCTCAACACCTGCCTGCCAAGGGGAAATGGTGAGCAAATTCCCTGTTTTGCTTTGCTTGAGCATGCAGTGTTTGCTTTCCCTGTTAAACTGTCTTTATCTCAAGCCGTGAGTTTTCACACTTTTACCCTTCACATTCTCTCCCCACTGGGGAGGAGTGAGCAAGCGGCTGTGTGCGGCTGTGTCTGCTGACCAGGGTGAGACCACAACACCTGTACAAAATTTAAGTTATTTACTCCCTTAGTGAATATAAAGATCTCCTCTCATCTTCCACGGTTAGCTACAACCTTTATATGGGTAATTTGAAAGCTCAAAGATTGATAGGAATGAATGCATCATTTGTAATTTTACTCTGAGTTTTCATTAAACTGAACTTTTCAATGGAAGTAAGTGCTTAGTGCAGTTCTCTCAGTTGAAGATAAAATTATACTTACCCTCAGTGTATGTATGCAGCACTTACAATAAAAGTACTTGAAGTATACTAAGGCATGCTGTCTGTCACCTCTTCAGAGGACCCTGAAAAACCCAGTATATAGTTTAGCTTCCAGACAGAAGATATCCATATGTCTTTAAACTCTCCTACAGCAGAAAGGTGATTAGAGGAAAAATTACATTCAGATGAGGTCATTAGAAATGAGAATGGGTAAAAATGGATATGAGGAAATACTAAGGCCACATAGTTTTTTATTTCACTGAAATGACTGTTCCTGCCAGTGAGTTTCCTACTCAAAACCAAACGCAACCAAATCCCTCAAATGCAGTGTGGTATGTACTTGTCTAACCTACATGATTAAAGAAATACAGTCTTGAATAATATATTTTAGATTTATTTCTATCTTTTCTGAGCAGATCTGGAGAGATTTTCAAATATTCACTTGCACAAGTGTTAACCTAACATTCATGACCTATAAAATTAAGAGCTGCTCTTTCCTTGGTGAATAATTGAAATAAAATGCCTACAAAGGAAAATGCAGAAACAGGAGAGGTTAAATTAAGTAAGTGGTGGATTTTTTAACCAAAACAGTGTACATCTTTTCCTTTAGTGAAATTTGTAAGCCACAACTGAGTTTTAGGAGCTTGACATGTTATCACTTCCCAGCTGAGTCTCAGCAGGTATTTGTCAGTGTAGGCTCTAAGCCCTTCCCAATTACAAGATACGACACCTTGTTGTGAACCTAGGCTAGTTTCAGAAACATCCTTCCTCTAACATGTCATCTTTTACAAGTCAAGAAGAAATCTTCCAGGTGGATCTGCTACCAATAAGGAATGGTTGCAAAGACCAGAAATTCTGGCTTTTCAGAAGGAATTTTTGCTTTTTCCAGAGAATACAATAACTTTTTTCTGCCCACACCCCATAAGAAAGTGTTTTCAGAAATTAATCTACCAGCATTATCAGGTGTCTTAGCCTTTCCGTTTTTATTTATTATTTTATTTGTTTGGGCTTTTTCAGTCCATTTATTTAGCACAGGATGCGCACCATGGCACTGATGCAAGCAAAGCAATGTACTTCAATGTTGTGAACAACATTCTAGTCAGAACATAGGCTATCGCTCCTAGTAAATCACTTCATGGATCTCACCATTTCATCTATAATTCCAGTATGCGTGAATACAGTCATGCTGGTCCTTCAGAGACTGTTGTGCATGCACACACGAATACTTTCAAACTGAAAATGAAATAAATGTACTTCCTTCTCTGCTACCCGTTCGTTTCCTTTCAAGTACAGTAAATCAGTGCCAACCAGTGTCGGTGAGGCACACAGCAGCAACAACAGTAAGCTCTGCGGCCAAGCACTAGATTGAGGCAGACAGGGGAGCCCCGGAGCCAGGGAAACCTGAGGAAGAGCAGCAAGACCCACCAGGGAACAGCAGCTCTCATGAAGGAGGCTGACGAGTCCTGGGTGTTGTCAAGAGCAATGGTGGGAGATTTAAACGACCGTAAGGAGCACCAGCAACCACAAGCACTGCAAATAGGGCGGGCAAATGGGGCATGGTGCATCAGACAGGGCATGGCACCGCAGTTTGCACAGCAGCTCATGCGGAAGGGTGCACAGGAAGGGCACTGAAACTTTGCCACCTCGACCAGGGAGCAGCGGTGTCCACCCAGCAGAAAGCCATGGCCTCTCTAAGCTCGGCACCCACGACGTCTGACACAGCTGCCCAGACAGAGCTCTGGTGGGAACACAGTGCTGCCCCGATGTCAGGCTGCAGGCTGTGCCCTACCCTTACACCAGTACCAGACAGCACCAGTGAGCCCGGCTGTGGGAGGTGTGCCCAGGTAGAGGAACTCCTCCGCCTAGTGACAGAGCTCTGGCAGGAGGTGAGTAGGTTGAGGAGTATCAGGGAGTCTGAGAGGGAGACAGACTACTGGCATCACACCCTGCCTTCCCTGGGACAGCCCCAACAGGCAGACAGGATGTATGATACGGAGGATTCCCTATCCTCTCTCCACCTGGCTGAAGACAGTGTCCTGGAAGATAAGGGGCAATGACGACAAGTTCCTGCCTGGCGCAGCAGGCCCATCTCCTCAGTCACTGACCCACCCAGGTGCCCTTGTAAAATAGATGTGAGGCTCTGCAAGTGGAACCGAACAATAACAAGGACGATGGTTCATCTCACTTCGAGGAGTTGCCGAGGTTAAGTCGGCCTAGGCCCAGCATTAAAACTGCTTGCATGAAGAAAAACAGACGGGTGATTGTCATAGGAGACTGCCTCCTGCAGGGATCAGAAGGCCCAATACGCAGACCAGACCCACTCTTTAGGGAAGTGTGCTGCCTCCCTGGGGCCTGGGTTAATGACGTGAAGAGAAAGCTTCCAACTCTGGTACGGCCCTCAGGTTAAAATCCATTGCTGATTTTCCTGATAGGCAGCAATCAGGTTGGAAGTAGAAGTCCAATCAAGAGAGACTTCAGGGCCTTGGGATGACAGGTTAAGGCATCAGGAGTACAAGTAATGTTCTCCGCTATTCCCCCAGTTGCAGCGAATGAGGAGGGAAGAAACAGGCAGAGCCAGCAGATCAATAGCTGGCTCTGAGACTGGGGCCCTACGCAGAATTTTGGCTTTTTTGATATCACAGGTCAATCTAGATGACACCAGGCCTGATGGCAACAGTCGGGATATGCCTGTCTCGTAAGGGAGAAAGGATCTTGGCACAGGAGTGGGCAGGGCTCATTGAAAGAGCTTTAAAATAGATTTGTAGGGAGAAAGGGATAAAACTGGGCTTGCTATAGATAAGACTGGAGATGGCATGTCAATGTTTGTGGGACGATGTCCTAGCGAGGTCCCTGGGCCTGATACTTCAGTGGAGGTAGGGGATGGAGAGCCATGCAGCAGCAAAGGCACAAGGGTCATTGATGAGTTAGATACCATGGAAGAACCTGGGAATGGTCACATAGGCATTAGGGCTTCTTCCCCAAAAAAGGTGGCGGAAGCAC
>NW_009615912.1:0-4708 GCF_000690535.1 Cariama cristata
CTGACTCCCCCTGACCGAGCTGCTGCCACTTGAGGGACGTGTGAGCCCTCGAGGGAGCAGCCGAAGCGTTTGGGTAGAGCAGGGCCCCCCTACTGCTCCCCCACGGGGGAGTCCTCCTGCGTGGCATCACACACAGCATATGTCAGTCTTCCCCTGCCTCGGCTGCAACTTCTCCCCGTTTTCCTTTTTTGTGAAATAACGGTTGAATTTAGCAACTAATGGAGACGTCTGAGACAACCAGCTGCGCCCAGATGACAGAGCTCCGTTCTTCCTGCCCATACAGCGCGTGGCACACGCTTCTGACCACGAGGGACTCACTCCGAAATGCTCTTCCTTTTTTGAACACAAACGCCATTTTCTTAGTGACACTGACACAGCAGCCAGAATAAGGGTAGTGACAGAGGATGCACGGGAATGTGACGTGAAAGCTTATTCTGAAATTGTTTGAGCAAATAATAATGCATAGAAAGGTGAAAGCCCAAAAGCTTCTGAAAAAAACCCTCAAATGTCATCATTTCCTTGTGGAAATACATATTCTTACTTTGATGGGAGCCTAACAATTGCTATTGACCTTCGAAATACGTGATTAAAAATAAAGAATAGGAAACCTAGAAATAAGAAGTTTACTTTGATGCAGACTTATTTGTACGCTTCCTCAGTGTTACGGTTTGTGGAGATAAAGGCAAGGTCGTGCGGGGCTGGGGGCAGAAGGGGAGCATACGAAGCTATCTCCAGAATCCTCTTCCTAGATTAGTGGAATAAGAAGTGTTTGGCTCTTCAAATGCCGGCGAAATTGTTTGGAGGATTAGGATCAATTCTCTGAGGAAAGAGCAAAGGGCCAGCAAATAGACTGGAGATGGGGATGAAGCAGGGAAGGCAGCCAGGGTACAAGGGGAAGGCTTGGTGCAGCAGAAGTAAAGGCGACAGATTACAGAGCAGGTCAAAAAGAGGTTTTCTGTCTAAGGAGGAATTAAACAATATAACTGAAAAAAAAACCAAATTCCCTTATTTTTTGCTATAGAGGGTAAAACATGAACATCACAATGTTTTGCTGTGGGGATGTCGCTGCTTTGCTTTATGGATGTTGTGCTGATTTTTTTTTTTCCGCTCTCTTTCCATGTGCAAACCCAATTTCTCTTTTTAGGCTAATTCACCACTGATCCCCTTCACTGAATCTCAAATCTCCTGCAGCTTCAGGTAGGAAAGGGACAGAAAAGGGGCCGTCCCCGAAGCCTGGTGCTGTCTTGCTGCCTGGTCTCAGACCGCTGGCTGCCTTACAGCCTCAGCCCCTCGGCCATGTTTTCTCGAGGGGGAGTCCCATGGTGTCACCCAGGTTATGTGGGAAGAGGTGAACTGGGCTTTACCGGAGCTTTAACCTGCTGTGGGGGCAGATGCTGTTACACACCCCGAGACAGCAGCCCAACACGTACCTACCTACCCCTTGCACTGGTACAAGGAAGGAGCTCCTACCAGTACAGAAAAGTGGCATTTTCTCATTTCTTGTTCATTTTCCCTTAGAGACACTGTTAAAATCAAGTTGTTGTTTCCTGCGCTGCACCAACCTGCTCCCTTGGTGAGCTGGTTTGGGTTACAGGCTGCTGGCACCCAGCACCGCCTCTCCTTTTGACCTCTCCCTGCCGTCGTGTGTGCAAGCATGAAAACGCGACCCTCCTCAGGAACGGAGAGATGATGAGCAAAGATCTGGTCCAACAACAAATCCTGCTCACTGGACTGTACACACCGCTGTCCTTGGACAGTGTCCTCAGAGTTAATGGTTTGCTTACTTTAATTAAAGGTGGCTGCAGTGCAGACTGGGGAGCCCTGGCTGCCTCCTGCTCCAGATGTGCGACCAGAGCAGGGTTTCACAGGGCTTAAACCTCCTTTTGACGCCCTCAGCACGACCACGGCTCTTGCAGCTACATTTTACCACTGCCCTTCTTATCCCTCCGCTTGTGGTAGGATGTCGATCTTTACCCTTAAGAACAGCACGGCATTCGGGTTTGCTTTCTTCTAGGCAGGGCCTAACACTGCTTGGAGTCGTAACACCCGTCTTCAAAGCAAAAATAAAATCATTTTGCTGTGATTAATGCTTTACAAAGCAACTCTTCCTTTTCTAAAGGTAACATCCTGTACTTCCCAAAAGTAAACGCAGTAAAATCGTTAGGGCTGATAACCCAAATCTCTCGTCTCTACACGAGGGAAATCCCCCTCCCTCCCATTACAGCTAGAGCCAGATAATTGATACAATCCCTAATGTTGACACACTAAATGTTTTGTAACAACAGAGGGGAGAGAATCTGTTTATCTAAAACCACATTTGGAGTGACATAAGACTATCACTTTTTTGGTTAAATACCAGAAAGAATATCAATTCTTTGGCTGATATCAATCTAACCAGATCCATTTAGACTGACAACATTTCCCTGGTTTAGGGAAGAAGGAGGGGGGGGGGAAGTTGCTTCCCCAGATCGACGACTGTGAAGTCAACGATGATGTTTCTTTCCATTTTGGTGGGGGCAGGAACAAGCCCCCCAGCCATCGACCAAATTCATCTAGAAACCGAGAGAGATTTGGGGGGTCTCAGACAGCCACCCCACACGTGACAGCTGGGTGCGGGGCTGGGCTGCCTGCTGGCTCAGGGAGAAAGTCACAGGAACATTTCTTGTCGGCTTCCATCTGTAAAGCCAGATTTTTAAGAAAACTTGCGGCGGGCACCAAAACTCAGGCTTCGAACAACAAACCCAGCCAGTTCTTCCTGCAGGGACGGGAATTTATTTGCATCAGTCCCAAGCCTGTGCTTAAGCTTTCAAGCAGGCAGCGACATCCGATGTAATCACGCAGAGCAGTTTTAGCAGGACTAAGGGCTTAAAAATCCTTTTTTCCCTGACTCCATGGATTCCAGTTCCCCCAGCCTGCCAACGACCGCTGCTCTGCTCTGACCCCTGCGCCTCTGCAGCCAGGGGAAGCCCACACTACCCCAAGTCATTCCAGGCCCTCTTTTCTTCGGATGGTCTTTCAGGGGGTCACAGTTCAGCACCCTGATCCTGCGAAGCAGCGTGCCGAACATTTCCCCCCCCTCCCCGGCCCCAGCCCAGCCAGGCTCTCGGGGCTAACATGATCCCCCCAGACAGGTGCTGAGCTCAGTAACGGCCTGCGATCCAGCTGGATGAAAAATAAACCGGGATTAGAGGTAACGGAACTCTTCTGTTGGAGCAGAGAAGTCATTTACCGAAGCTTAAGGGGAGTTAATTTTTTTGAAGGAAAAGGCACAAAGGAAGAAAGAAGCAGGCCTTGAGGAGGAAAACAGCCGAGCGGTGAAACAGCTGGGTGGGATTAGGGCAGAGGAGCTGGAGGTGAAGGTCTCGGCTGGGGATCAGTCCCGTGCCAAGCAAGAACCGCTGCACGGAGGGGGAGAAATGTAAGCGCTTCATGCCCACGAAGAGGGGGTCAAAGCTGCCTCTTCCCGTCAGCAGCGGCACTGATGGGGCTAGTGTTAGGGCAAAGGCTGGACTCGACGATCCCAGACGTCTCTTCCAACCAAACTGATTCTGTAGTTTCCTCCCCAGGCACCCTGGGACTGAACTCTCGGGTGCCTACGATGCACCACCAGCTCTCCTTTCCTCGTCCTCCAGCACGCTGCAGTGGGGTCTCTCTCCTCTACTCAGCTGCTGATTTTCCACAAATCCTCAGAAATAATAACCTTTACCCTCCTGCTACGCAGGGGCAAAGTCAACGCTGAGCAGTAACGGAGCTGCGGGCAGACCCGATCCAAGCTCCTGCGGCCGCTCAGCACACACCAGGATTGTAAGGCACAGGCAAGAAAGCTAAGAGGAGCTTAAACCCCCCCGGGTGCCCCAATCAACGAGGCCGGGGCAATATTCGGAGAGGAACTCCAGGCAACCCTGCAGCACTACCACCCCCGGCAGCCACCGCACGGCGGCAGGTGCTCGGGGACTGTTAATGATGCTGGAAAAGCTGCCGGAGAAGTTGGACACCGTCATCCTACTTCAGAAAATAAACAGATAAATGTCACTCACTGTCCAAGTGCTATCAGCACAGACGCTGTTGTCAATAAATCAGAAGTATCTAGGAACAGCTTGAACAACTTTTATTTTTTCTTAAAGTGCTTAAAACGTAAATAACAAGCTCCTTATAAACATTAGTTGCAACTATTAAAACATGAAACACACAGAACCCACTTCCTGCATACATGAAGTACAAGGAAATCAACAACTCCAAAAACCCCCTGACGCTTCTCTCTCCCATTTGGGGATGTTTTTCCACCCCACGTTTATAACAGAAAACACACGGCGGTTTCTTCACAGACAAGTCATAAGGCTGAGTCTACACGACACTTCAGTATCCACATCCCTTCAGGTTTGTTCCAGTTTAAGGATATACCTTGGTGGTTCTTCTGGCCCATGACTCTGGGCCAGAAGGGCCAGCCAAGGCAAAAATAAATCACTTGGCCAGAGTTCTTTAAAAGCAAGAAACCCAGCTGTAGGCTGACAACAAAAGCCAAGCACAGCTGTGAGCGACAGCACCCTGCGGAAGACTTTGTGAAACAGCTCGAGAGTGGAAAGAGAAAGACAGACCAGGAGGCAAAAATACAGAGTAACACTGTTTAAAACGGAACCGGTGAAAAGCTGCTGCTGACCCATCAAAACCCTTTCGTCTCCTCGGTTCACCAAAGAGCGACAGAACTCGC
>NW_009615912.1:4739-7725 GCF_000690535.1 Cariama cristata
ACCCTGCACACTGACCAGAAGCGCTGCTCGCTTCCCTGTTTTCACAAATAAATCGCTAAATATGGAGATGTGGGACATGAGCAACTTGAGAACATTTCCCCCGCTTCTTTTTCTCATCCCCCCTCTCTATGAGAAAACTTCTAGGTCCTCAAAACCATTTCCCTCTGGTGACTTAGAGGTTTTAACAAAAAAATCACACAGACTCCAGCTTCAGTGCTGTTGTGTGGTATAGCCCAGCTTGGTTGCTCTTATGCAGAGAATAAAAACTGCGTTGGGGAAAAAACAAACCAAACCAAACGCATTTGCAGGACAGCGGGGTGGAGAAACAGAGAACAAAGACAGATGCATCTTTAAGATGCCTTTTCCTAAGCATAAGTCGTCATTTGTAGATCCCTCTGGACTTCTAAACGCTCGACACAAAAGATCAGGGCAGCCTTGGCTGCTGTCACCGCTTGGTTTTTTCCATCTCATGCGTGATGCCAAGGTACCCGTGCCGTACCCCGTCCTCGGCCTTTGGAGATGCTCTGCTATCACAAAGTCAAGGCAAGAGTGTTTTAGCTCTGCTCGCTCCAGCCTCCTCCAAGACGGCGCGGGCTCCTGCAGTGGAAAGCAGTTCGGGGCCTGTGTTGCTCCGCTGCAACGGAGTCAGGTCACGGGAGGAAGCACGTATTGCTGAAAAGGCCGTACACCCGATACGGCCTGCTGTAGCTCTGAGATTAACTTTATATATTCAAGTGCAAAAAATTCAAGCTTTGGAGAACAAAAAAAAAAAAAGGCAGAGCTGACTAAGGCAGAAGAGGGATTAGGGAGGCGGTGAAACGTGATGGAAGAGGAGGGGGAGAAGGCGGGGAGGAGGTGCAGCAAGATCCTTATAAACATTGGCACTTGTGTGTGGGGAGCACCTACAATGCCGATCGCTGCCCAGGAAGCAGCTGTTTTTCAGGGAGCTGGCTCTCGTGTGAGATTTCGGCTTTACGCCTCCCCCTTAGTAATCCCCACCCGATGTAAGCCTTCACCGCTCAGCATCCCTGCCCGTCAGCGGGGCTGCCCCTTCTCCCGGCGCTCCTTCCCCTGCCACGCTGCTCTTCAGATGCTGGACTGCTTTCTAGCTGTCCACAACTCCTCCCTGCATGCTTTCAGGTAAAAGGGAGAGCTTCTCCACAAGAGATAGGCACCCAGAAAGGGAATCTTGTGCTCAGGCCACAGAATCTTTTGATTATATAGGCAGAGAGAGGTTTCTGGTATTTTCTAAAATGGGAGAAACACCTTCCCTCAGACCCTCAGGTCTTACACCAGAAACAAAGTCCCTGCACCTGAGACACGTAGGGAGGAGGAACATAAAGACGCAGGTAGAGAATTGCAAAACCCCAGACAGGAATGAAAGGCTCGGGGCCGGTATCTTCCCAGGTAACAAATCCTCTTCCTCATACGATGCTCTTCAGGCTAGAGACGGTCAAACGTTGTCAATGAGAGCAACACCAAATCTTCTTTTCTCCTGACAGTGCTTACCCCGACAGCCTGCTTCTCCAACCTCAGAATGTGAAGCATGACCCAATACTGTCTTTATCCAGCCGTATTTTGTCTTGAAACATTTGCGCTGCTCTTCCCCCAACGTCATCGTGTCATATCTCTACCTCCCATGGCACGAGAGCTGCCCGTGCAGAACTCCTGCCAAAGAGCAAAAGCAACCTGCAGGCAGGGGTGGGAAGGCTCTGCTGTCTGCGTTTAACAATAAACTCACCTCGTTCGGATTAGCAGGCAAACAGAAGAGAAAGCTGCCCAAGATGGGTTGCGTTGAACTGAAAATTGAATTTCAGAGCCTTTTTTGGTAGGGAACTGCTATTGTCCTATTGCAAAAGGCACAATTTTTCAAAGTCATGGTATCCATTGAAGCAAGTAAGGAGAAAAGAAAATGAAGGTTTTAAAAGAATCCAGTAACTCTGGGAGATGTACAGGAGAGAGAAGATGCCTTACATGTCCAGACAGCTTAAGTCCCGCACCAGCTGACCCTCCACCTGCACGGGTGCCTTCTCTAGCCAAAATCCTGGCAATACGAGAGAGGGAGCAACATCCTTTCCATACCCTTCCACAGTACCTCCAAATCAAGAGCTGCGCCGTACTCCGGTGTGGCCAGGAGCATCGCTCCCCAGCCTCAGGCTAACATCATCTACGGTTGTTAAACCGTGTAAGTCAGAAGCCTTTAGATGGTCGCTCAACAGTTAGCAGCAAAAAGCATTCAACTCCCAAGGGAGCTGACCTACAACGCCTAAGGGTGGGCCCAAACCGCCAGAGACCGGAGGCTGGAGTGTAGGTGCCATACAATTCGAGCGGTGTTTGGTACTAATACTGGCTGGAAGGGGGTTTGCAACGATTACTGAATTGCTAGCTTTGACAGAGAGTGTTTGATGGATGCCTGACCTAGCAGAATGTCACACAGAGAGGTGGCCCGACGGTCAGACATCCTTCTCTGCACACGAGCTTCAGTCCCGATGGTATTTTCCTGTTGCGTTGAAAAGGACAACACAAAGTCAGTGGTGGGGGGCAGCCAGTGGAAAGCAATTCCTGTGGACACAGGAAAGAGGGAGTGTAATACTGAGTAGAAAATCCACCTGTGGTTTATACATACAGGAGTCCTCCGCAGGACACACTGGTGCCAGCCTGCCCAGTGATGGGTTGGGTGGTGTACGAGAAGATCTCCTGCAAGTCCTAATGGTGCACAAACCATCACTGGCCCTTCTCCCATATCGCGAGTTCAGTTTTGAGCTGGGTAACTGAGGCAGCGTCACGACTCTGCATGCAGGCAGCAAAGGAACCAACACCGCTCACAGTCAGGCAGTGACATTGGCTTGAGTCCTTCGCGACCTCTGATTCTGGCACTGTCGCTTTGTGTAGCATCTCCCATACGGTCAGGTACTGGCACAAACTGGACCTAGCTCTTTGGACGGAGACTCTTTATTTGGGGGTACAACATACGGGGCAGGAAGGG
>NW_009615912.1:7918-19054 GCF_000690535.1 Cariama cristata
AAAGACATGGGCGAGGCAGTTGGTTTCCAGCTCTCAAATGTCCACGGACCACTTAAAGCATTGGCAGGATAAACGCCTGAGAAGGTGCCACTCGGCCACGACGACAGGAACCTAAGGAAGCATCTGCCTCATGTGGAGGGCTCTGCTCCTCCCCATAGGGTGGATGACAGCCCATCACCCTATAGTTCCCTGGAGCCAGAGCTGGGCTAAGCTTGGGCTGGGAAGGAGCAGACAACCTTTCCTGCTAAACTCTGCGAACAGAAGCCACTGGAGCCCTCTTGTAAGAGGAAGGGGGAGTGCAGGGATGTTTGCAGCGTGTTTATTGGAGAAGTGCTCTAGGCAAGTGATGCTGGTCTCTGAGGAGAGGTTACTTGGTCTTGCTTTCCCCCAGCGGGATCTGGAGGAGCGTGGGAGACTGTTCCATGATGCGTACCAGCAGCTGGTCAATGTAGTTCTCCAGTTCATGGATGTGCTCCTCCTTCTTGCTCAGCTCTTTCTCTCTCTGCAGTAGAAGCTGGATGAGTTCGTCGTGGGTCAAGTGATAATACTTGGCTGACTGGTCCAGTACGGCGGGGTCCTGTGGTAGAAACCAAGAGAAACATTCAGCGAGTCAAATGAAAAACCGCTGCTCCCTTTAGCATTTGCAAGATGCAGCAACAACCAAAGCCATAGTTTTTTTGACATCTGTCTTCTTTCCAGATCTGACCTGATGAGCCCAAGACCTTGTGCAGCTATCACATCCTGCCTTTACAAAGCAGCTTTCCCACGTGCCACACCGTCCTCCAAAAATACTGGAGACAGAACAACCGCCCAGACATCCAGGCCAATGCAGCATCCTCCATATGGCTAGAGATGACCACGGAGCACTTCTACCAGCTGAGTGGATCGCTTAACAGGGTTTCCCCAAAGACTCTGTCAAACCTCTCTCCTCCAACAGTTAAAAGCTAAGGGGATGGGCACAGCGGAGCCCATTAGCCTGGCATAATGAGGCCTGCCATTACCTACTTCTCCTTTCCGGGGCTTCCCCCTTCCCCAGTCCTCCAGCAGCAGGCCTGGATGAAGGCAGAGGAAGAGAACTAAGAGCTGAAAAGCTCTTCAGGAGCTCCCAGAGGACGAGAGCCCGGGGGTGTGAGGTCTCCCAGCAGAGCTGGGCCTGCCAGCCAGGCTGGAGCAGCACAGGGGAGCAGGACCCAGACAGAGCTCGTCCCAGAAAAGTTGAAATGCTCGTAACCCACAACATGAACTACCTGTGGCAGTAGGTATTTTCCTTGCCTTAGCATTTGAAATACAGCCAGGCAAGCAGCATTTGAGCAAGGCTCCAAGAAGCACTTTCCCTCTGCCTCTGCCAGGAGAAAAGAAACTTCAATCAGACAGCTATCACATCCTGCACCTTTCTTGTCTTGTAGATAACCAGGCATTCGCTCACAGACTGTAAAATAAAAACCCCAAACCAAAGCAAGCAACGGGAGAAGAACAATGGGGTGAGGAGAGCCAGAGACCAGGTCACGGAGGAAGGGAGGCCAGCAGGAGGCTGGGCAACCTGGACCAAGGATGTCAGGGTTAACACACGTGGTTCTGCTCACACTGTGGCAGGACCCCATTCTACCTCCTCCAGCACCAGTTTTCTGCACCTCTGTCACCAAGTACAGAACATCTGGAGCAGATGGGAACGCAGCTCTCACCTCAGCGGTAGGTTCCTACCTTTAACTTCTTTGAGTCTGTTTTCTCCGGCTGAGAGGACGGAGCCACGGGCTGCACGCTGCTCGTGGTGACTGTCTTCAGCTTCTCCAGGCCGTTGCTCAGAGCGGTCGTCAGGCTGGACCTCTGCTGCTGCTTCTTCTCACTGGAGACCTCTTGCACCGCAGCGCTGATGGGTTTCACTGGGTGAGGACTAAGGAGAACAAGGAGGTTGGACAGTTAACACTCTCCCGAGCTGGGGAGTGACGCTGCTGGCTCTCCCTATGGTTTTTATGGGGATGGGACCCACTGATCAAATTTAGTCAGCTCTACACAGCTAAATCCTCTGTGTCTGTGTTACTCAAAGCTTGCCTGCTCCGAGGAGAGAGAGGAGACCCAGCGTCCTGCAGGGCAGGGCAGCCCACAGTGCTCTCCGGCACTGTTTCCACCCAGAGATGAGATACGGAGCCCCAGGACACGTGTTTGGCTGAGATACAAAACAGATCCCCACACCCACGCCTATGCTGCTCAGTCCACACTGAGAGTGCTGTGGGTCAAACCTCCTGCCTGCCAGGTGTTGGGACAGCTGGGGGAACTTAACCCAGGTCCAACGTAATCGGAGGCTGCTACATCCACTGTGCAGAGGGGCACCTTGCTGCCTAGGAGCCCCCAGATCAGTGTTTGTGGTCAGCACTGATGCTTCGGGGTTGCTCCTGCACTGCTGGGCATCAGTTCCTGCACTGCCTCAGCCCAAGAGCTGGGCTCCACCTGCCTGGAAGACACCACAGAATTCGCCCCTCTTCACTAACCAAACGGGAGGGCGAGGAGACCGTATTTGAATGCACCTTCTCACGCAGTTAAGGGGGAATTACATTTTCATTTATTTTTGCCTCACTCTTCACCCAAAAGATTGTTTCTGGGCTTAAACAAAGTACATTTGCTTTTCAGCATGATGGAAAGAGAAGTGACCTGATGCTACCTTCCTGCAAGGAACAGGCAGACCTGCGTACCATCCTCGGGGTGAAAAGATCACAAAATCTAACCGGGAGCTCTGCAAAGCCTCTGCACTCATCAGATACAGCAGCCACCCTGTAAAGGGTGATAATCCCAACTGCTGCGAGTCCAAACACCACCGCAGGGGAAGGGGGACGTCTTGCTCACAGGAGTTCTCAAACAAGATGGGCAAGCGCAGTCTCTCTTTAGAAGTGGGGAGCTCAGGGTGTTGGTAGGAGGGGTTGTGGGAGGGAGAGTAACACCCACGGTCACTGGGCTGGGACAGACACCTCTCAAGTCCAGCTTGTGCTGTAACCACTTGACTGTGCTTTCTTTCCATCTTGAAAGCAGAGCAGGTGGCTTTCAACCCTGCTCCAGGACAGAGATGACCGGTGAGGCTGGGACAAAGAAACCATCATACAAGGCATCAGGTCGATGGCCCAAGTCCTCAAGGCTGGTGTCCTCGTATCTTGTCAGTGGTGATGAGATCAGGACATACCAAACAGTCTCCCCATTGTGCTGACAGGGCACGTCTAGAAGTCCTCTTCAACCACGATGATGCCTCCCATCATCCATTTGCTAGGAGAGGACAGCAACGGTCGCCACTGAGCAGCTCCAACAAGCCGAAGGATCAACACCCCTTTGTCAAAACTCTCCAAGCACGTGGACAGAGCCCAGGGTTCCTGGGCAGCTTGAAAGGATGGAGAGGGATCCCACGAACCTAAGTGGGAGTCGACTGACAGCATCAGGGGTTGGAGAAGTTGCTGTTCTGCACATCAGCCTCAAGCACTCTCCACTGTGGACTAAACCCTTCACCAGCAGAGCTACAAACACCATGATGCCACATTACAAGTGGTCCAGCAGTCGTCTGGTTGTTACGATGTAAAATGGGGTGAGGGTGAACCGGACTGGAGCCCATGCACAGATCCTGAAAAATTGCTCATTCCCAAGTCCTTTAAAAAACCAGAAGTAATGACTTTGCTTGCTTGAACTGCTGCTAGCCTCCTTCCCAGCCCAAAATGAGTGGGGTTCACTGCAGGATCGGGGGAAGACAGCTCTACTACCACCATAGGGCTTCTACCGCTCCTCAAAACACAGTGTTCGGGAAGGAGAGCGGCTGAGGAGCCACCAGGACTGCTCATCACAGCCAGACCTGACGATAAGCAGCCCCAAATGCCCCCATCGCCTCATGCATCCCCACAGCCAGCGCACAGACTAAGACCAGAGTACGGCTGCAGAAGCAGGAGGCTGACACCCCTAAGCAAGAGCTCTGTAGGGCACTGCCTGGCTGTCACGAACACTCAAAGCATTTTAAACCTCTGAAGGGGACCTTTTTTGGACCAAACTTACCAAGGCCACTCTACAGAATGAAAACCAGCCTTGGGATACCAGCGGGATAGCTTGGATGCATTCTGAAAGCAAGGGGGACATTTCCCACTGCAAGTCTGGTGGTAGGCAGCTTTCAGTCCCGTTGCCATTGGGAACACATTAATTTCTGCAGAGTTGGAAAAGGTATTTAAAAACAAAAAAAAGAAAAAAAATCATTATTTCACTCCCTCCTTCTGAGAGGGTGCTGTGTGCAGGGCTCCTGCTGAGCAAAGCAGGGGCTCTGCCCCCTCGGCTTGTCATTCTGAGAGGATCCGAAAGCAGGAGGCTTTCCTCCTCCTGCGTCCCGTCCCGCCCCGGGATGGTCGGCATCGGGTACTTCCAGGGGAGCGGAGCTTGCTTCACGCCTCATAGCCACGTCTGAAGTCCTGATGGATCTGCCGAGAAGTTGGACCTGTTTCCATCCTCCAGTCGATGAATGTAACCATGAGAGTAGAATTGCTCACACCGACAGCCTGCTTAATCCAGTACTGCATCTCCGAGTGGACCTAAGACTACGATGAAACACCTCAGGATGACAGTGGCACAGCCCCGGTCCCTCTCTCTGAGCAAGCCTTGCTGCGTCACAGCACAGCTTTCACCGATGCTCCTGTGGTCGTCGCTAAGCACAGTGAAAAACTGGGGAGCAAACAGCAACTTGGAAATGAAGTCTTTATCATCCCATTAAGATGCTTCTCACAGAGAACAAGACAACGGAAACCAGACTCTCGTGGGTAAGCTGCTGTGCCTGCAGTAGCAAACAGCACCTGAGGGCCAGCCCTCCGTGGAGACAGGGTCGACGGGAGGAAAGGGGATGGCTGAACTCGGGATCAGCAGCTCTTTTCCCAGGTCTGTCTGCGGATGTGGCAAGTCACTCCCTGAGCTCCAAGGGCTCCACAAGGAATGCATTCAGATCACCACGACTGGCACGATTTAACCTGAAACCTCGTTTTCGGAAGGGGACGATTCTGCTGCACTCCTGACATCAGGAAGGCACAAAGCAGCACATGCCAATACCGCCTTGGCCCCTGTGATGTCCCCAATCCTGTCACCTCCACGTGCCATGACACGCCGCAATAGTCACACAGCTGAGTTCCCGATCGATGGGTAAGGAGCTGCACAACTGCTGGGCTCCTCCAAGGCAGTGGAGTCCCCAGAGCACCGTCATGGGCTGTCCCTTAGGTCCCACCTGTACCAGGGGATGTGACCAGAGACACCTTCCCATCCCGCCCTTCCCCAACGAGCGGAAAGGGAAGACTCCGTACACTTGAGTGTTGGAACTGATGCTCCGAGCACCCACCTTATCCCAGTGGCAAGAGTTTTGTGGCGAGAGCCGTCCCTTGCTGCAGGAGAGCGGGGAAGGATCTGCAAATGCAATCCCATCACGTGCTCTTCGGGCCTCTGAATTCCCCGGCTGCATCTTCAAATCTGGCACACAAGAAGCTGTTCCAGGAGGACACAACCTCCCAGCTCACTGTCACCAGGCAGTGCCCCAGCCAGACTAAGCGGGAGGTGCTGGTGTCACTCAGATATACAGGTCTACCAATTCACTTGCCATCTGGAACAGGATGACCAGCGGAAAACCACTCTGGCCACCTGGGAGGAGCCATGGGACCCCACACCCAGTTCCCATCCCTCCTGAGGAAGGCACATAACCCCAGCACACCACAACTCTCAATAACCCACACCAGGTACCAGCTCCTCCTTTATCTGATGGAAGAGGAAGACACTTTTGTCCGCGCTAAGCCTGTTCTAAGTTTGAAGTCTTTCCTTTTTCCTTCCACTTTTTTCTACCGTATCTTTTCCCTGTCTAAGTGCCACTGACCAGCCTAACAGGAGACGATTCTAGGAAAGGCAAGCATCACCACAGGGACCCAGAAAAGGGCCTTTCCACCCTGCCTCGCTCTCTCCCCATGACAACTAGTCACACCTCCCCAACCTGCAGATCCTCAGAGCCCTCCACAGAGACCTCAATAACTCTTCAAAGCTTCTTGGATCACAGCAGCGAGTATCCAAAACATCCACGTTTTACAGGCAGAGAAACCAGAGCAGAGATGTTCAAGGACTTCTCAGACACGTGTCATGACAGAAGCCAGCACTGATACGACAACCAGCTCTTAGGTCCAAGCCCACTTTCCTCCCACGAGCCAGTCAGCCCTCGGGTGGATGCACAGCCAAGCCCGAAGATGACTGTGAGCACATACTAATGACAAAGAGAGCCCTGGCACTACACTTCTCTCATTGCCTAATTTCACGTTTTTGGGATTGCAGGACACTTCTCTTTCCATGAAACATAATAAACATCACCAAAATTCAGGAAGTTTCTATATACCTGCTATCTGCAAATTTTGAACAAGGTTATTTGTTGGAGGATGAATAATCCAATTAAGAATGATTTGAGGATCTGGCCTCAATACAGAAAAAAAAAAAAAATCAGTTAACAGACTAATTTCTTGCTGGTCTTTGCTCTCGAGGTCATTTTGCACATCAGATGCATGCTCAAATCAAGGAGGGATTCCCCACGCAGATGGACTGGAGCTCAGCTAAGTTCTGCTGTCCCCATCCTCCTGCCCTCTCTCTCCCCAGGGCCGTGACCAATATTATTCTTGGGCCAGATGAGATTTTATCATTTCAGCGCCCCCATGAAGCTCCATGTGCCTTCTGTGGCAGAAGTGAGGCTGATCAAATAAATCACTGCTAGAAGACCCAGGTCCCCACGTAAATCATAACAGCTTGATCCTTGATCCTCTGGGCGGACAAAGCCCACCACAATCCTCTCTTGCCGGGGCAGACCAGGGGAAGGTGTACCAGGAAAACTAGATGAACTGAAGGACACAGAGCAAGACTCCATGCCCGAAACTCAGCATCTTTCTCTGCTTCACGGCATTTCTACAAGCCCAAGACTGACCTGGGAGGAGAAACAGCCCCTTCTTTCCTCTCAGGCACTGTACCTCCACGGTACCCCCCTTTCCCACTCCCGTTACCCTCAAGGCTAAGTCCCATTTGCTTCATAACCAACAGGCATCTCGGCAGGACGGAGGGGAGAACGGCATTTTGCCACTGCCCTGGTGAATTATTTTTTTTTGGCTATGGAGAGAAGAAGGTTTTTAGTACCTGATGGTCATTTTAAAAGGAAAGAAACCAAGGCTGAATTAATGAAAAGGGAAGGGGCAGTAGCTATGCACATGCCATGAAGAAACTCATGAGAGCATTAATGGCTGGAAACTTTCCTGGCAGACATGGAAAAGGCACCTATTTTGCAAGCACAGGGAAGATGATGGAGCCAAAATTAGCACTGAGTGAAATGCGGATGCAGTTGTGCTGTGGCTGAATTTTCAGCTGGGGCAGGTCTCGGACGCATCAAACCGTTTGCTCTAGTCTAGGGCAAACACGGGACACCAGTGGCCATTCCCCACCATGATCCAAGAGAGCCAAGGCTTCAAGCTGTTCAGGCTGGACTCTCTGGGACCACAGGAGGGTGAGGGAAGAGGACCTGCAGCAACACGTGGAGTGGCCTCCTTGGAGTCAGAGCAACCGTGAAGTGCTGACACTGAGCCGGGGTCCACTTATCGGCCCCTCGATAAGAGCAGAAGGGAGACAGGGTTCACCTCTACCAAATACACACCCTTCGCCTTCCCCGGAGTGCTCACCTGGTCATCTGCTGGAAAAAGGGCTTCTCAGCTGGCTGTGTCTCCCTGGGCAAAACCACGAGCGCTGAAGCTTGTGTGTCACCGGACTGCGGCAAAGGGCAGGGCTGGGCGGCTGCGCGGCTGGTCGCGGCAGGGACCCCGCTGCTCGCGGGGCACGCAACAGGGGAAGGGAAATCAAACTGTTTAGGGTTAGTTGCAGCCACAAGGAAAGGGGTGGAAAAGGCCAAGGGCTGGCTGTCATGCAGGGATGGAGGCTTGCCTAGCGGGTCTTCGGGAAGGTTAGTGGGCTGGAAGCCTTGCCCAAGGGCTTGCTCTTGGAGGCTGGTGAAGCTGAAGCCTCCCTGACCAAGCCTTTCGGGCAGCACAGCTTGAACAGGGAGGGGGTCTGCTGGCTTCTCCACAAAGGGATTGCTTGGGGCATTTGGGACGAGTGCCAGAGCAAAGGGATTTCTCGGGGCTGAAGCGTCCCGCTCGCACCTCTCCTCTGCCCTATCTGGCTTCCAGAAATCAGCCTTCTTGAAGTCTATCCTGCTGTCTGCCGAGCATCGGCGCCACGGCCCCTCAGGCTCGCTGGCGGGGGGTCTGCCCTGCTCTGCCTCCCGGGGAGGGCTGGCCCCTGGCTCGGGGGCACACAGGTTGGCCTTCTGCTTGCCCGGCGGGGCTGGCCACCGGCCCGTGCTGCCCCTCACCATCACCCCATGCCGGCTCCAGCTGCGGTGGGCTCTCCCTATGTGCTAACCTTTGGGGTCGTGCCGCTGGGCCGAGACCTGTGGGGTGACCAGCTGCCTCCTGCTCTTCCAGAGCCGTCCAGAAGATTTCCGGCTGGCCCAGGTCTAGCTTGGAAGGGGGGTTTAGTCCCGACACACTGAGCTCCTCAGGGAACGACTCTCGTTCAGAAGCCATCTCCCACTCAGCACCGTCTGTGACCCCCTTCAGATGGGATAAACCTGGCTGGCTCCAGCTCTCCTTAGCACCCGACTGGCCTAATCCATCTAGGGAGAACTTCGATGGGCAAGTCTCGAACTGCTCAGCCGCACCCGTCTCGTTCATCTCTGGCTGGTCTTCCCCCAAAGAGGTGTCCTCTTCTGCCAGCTCGCTAGCTCTCGCCTCCAAATTAGCTGCTGAGTCCGCAGTGGCAGATTCGGCATCCTCAGAGACCGGGAACTCACTCCCGGCTTCAGCTACATCCACTCCCGGTGTGGGCGGGCTGGGAGACGACGGGACAGAGGGCTCGCTGCTCAGACGGCTCCTCAGCAGCTCCACGTCTGCCTTCGGGCCCTCCACGTCTTCCCATCGCTCCTCGCTGCCTCGCTGCCTCGGCTGCGGGTCACCAGCATCCTCCTCCTCACCATCCCCTCCACCGCCCGCCTGGGGGGTTGGGGGGGCGGCGCGGCCGAGCCAGCTGCCATCTCCTCCCTCTCTCGGGGACCTGTCCATGGAGAGAGGACAACGTGCCTCTCGCGAATGTCAGAGCTGAGTTTTACACCGCTTTCGCTGGCCTCGAGCCGCATGCTAGCCTGGAGCCGGTAGACCGAGGTCCGTATGTCGAATGCTTCCTCCTCGCTACCAGCACCCTGGGGCTCCGTCCCTGGCTCGGGGGCCATGGGGAACCGTCGTCCTGCCACATCTGCGAGCACCCGCGGGGGCACGGCCACCACGTTGCTGCCTGGCAGGGTTTCGGAGGCGAGCTCGGGGGGGAAGGTGCTTCTGGGCAACACGCAAGCAGCAGCACGAGATCCACTTTTCACTTCGAAGGTGCCTTCGCTGAGGAAGGCTGGCCGCGGGCTGAATCCACTCTCCTGACCCACGCACTCCTGCCCAGCCACGCTTTGGGTGCTCTCTGACAGGTCAGGAGCAGTTTCGGTGGCTATGGTCATCCATCCGTTTGTCCCTGCACTAGAGGGTTCCTCCTCATTACTGTCCCCCTCCTCCCTAGCACTATTTTCAGCAGTTAACGATGTCGAAGCCACTTTTTCCCCTGGGTTTCCCGATGTAAACGCGGCTGTCCAAACTGTAGGCGTGCTGCTTTTCCTTCTTCTTCCCATCGACCCCGCAGACACAGGGCTCAGCACATCCTCTATCACAGTCGCTTCTTGGGTTGTGCTCACCAAGTTTGCTCCCACATCTAAACTAGAGAAATTTGTCCAAGACCGTAGAGTTGCAGGCATTTCGCTGCCAATTTGTGCATCAGCCTTTTCAAATACCTTTGTCCCCTTCTCGTGAGCCGGCTCAGCCAATCTTTCCGTTGGGCTGGCTGCATCGGGATCATCAATGAAAGCCATGCCTTCCGCCGCCACCGAAGCAAAGAAGTTTTCCTTCTCTGGTTCTGGTTTGAGCCTGCTGGTCGCAAAGGCATCGAAGGTCTCGTCCCACTCCGAGAGGGGAGGAGGGACAGCAGGTTTCTCGTCCGGAAGAGGAAGGTCTCCTTGTGATGGGGGAGTAGTTTCTGGAACGGGGACACAAACGCTTTTGGCTGGAGACTCCCTCTCCGGGTCGTTATGTCCTAGGGAGGCAGAGGGACTGCAATCCTCAGAGGAATAAAAGTTCCCAGCGACCTCTGTTGAAGCATGCGGCCCAGACGGGAAACTAGAGAAAAAGTGAGTAGGTGAAGGAGAATTTAGTACCTGGTCAGCGAGGAGGTCCTCAAAGAAGGGATTGCTCTGCAGGGAGTTGAGGAATGGGTTGGTAGGGGACAAGCATCCGGACTGACTGTCTCCAGGAGCAGGAGAGAGGTTAGCGCTTGGCATGCTAGCGAGATGGGCTACAGCGGCAGGAGGAAACTGGGCAGGGGAGCAGGGAGGAAAATGAGAAGGAGCATCTGAGCTGGTTTCTACCTGAGGAGACACTTCCAGGCTGTGGAGGGAAGACAAAACAGTCCTCCTGGTTAATGCTGTGACAGTGCTGTAAGCATACACCACACACACTACAAACGCTTCGGTTCAAAGCAATGCAATGATCAAATACATACTCGTCTCTTTTGTTAGGCAGAGCAATGATTATGGAGTCAAGGCGTGGAAAGGGCATGCACGACAAAAAGGAAAGGGCAGCCCTTCTTCTAGAACAGTCCTCCACATTTCCCCTTTCTGCCTTAGCAAGCCCTAAGACCCAGGAGCCCCAGAGGTTTTTTTCCCACCTCCTGCAGCCCAAGGACTCGGCTCATTTTTTTTGGTGCCGAGGCTGGTGCGTACCAAGGGCAGGCTGCACACGAGGAGCCGGGCTGGGCTCTTGGATCAGCGTTACTTGAGCCAGTAAGAGCGCGCAGGAGCGAGTCTTTCCCAGTTTACCCCAGTGCCTCGTTACTTGTTCGGCAATATATCAGGATGAGAGCGGACGCGGTGCTCCCTCTCGCACAGGAGGGAGGATAGCGTGGCTGTGGGCGGCCAAGGAACAAGAGCCGAGCAGGAGGGAGCACGTGGCCAGGATGCGGCCCTGGCTCCGCTCTTGACTCTGC
>NW_009615912.1:19170-26942 GCF_000690535.1 Cariama cristata
TTCAGACTCCTGCACCTTGTCCCGAGTCAGGCGGCCAGTTCTCTGCTGCCTTTTCAAGAGGAAGTACACTGCCCCTTCTTTGGGATTTCATTGATTTTCCTCTGGGAATTCCTCCAGCAATGCGCATCGCCACCCCCGAGGAAGCCTCACCACGCCGGAGCCGGCCATCTCGGAGGTTTTCACATCACAAAGGGTGTGGGGTGGACACCCCGTGTCCCAACCAGTGCTCCGAGTGCCACGCTCCCTCCTCCTGAGCCCCCCTCCCCTTGACTCGCCCCTGCCACGAGCAATCCCATCCCCAGGATAGGGGTACCCGGCACATGCGGCTGGGGTGCCCCGCAAACGAGCCCGCGATTACTTCCTTCTGTGTCGGCCACGACAGCCGAGCTTCAAAGAGATCCCAGTTTTTGTTTAGGAGAAATATGGATATTGATCAGCCAGCACTGGGCATATCAAAGTTTAACGAGGAATGAATAAAGTAATTGCTTTGCCAGCACGCACGGGCTATGTCCAGCCCTGGGGCTACATCACGGTATTTCCCTGCCTCACCTGAGCTGCTGGTAGGGATCACAGGCAGCACTGGAAGATCACGGTCAACGCCCTGTCAAATGCCAAAGTTGCTTGGACAACTATTTTCATCTGTTATTATGGAGGCACAAAAAGCCTCAGACACATTTTAAAGCACAAAAATGCCATCTTGAGGCAATCACGGTCAATGCCCTGTCAAATGCCAAAGTTGCTTGGACAACTATTTTCATCTGTTATTATGGAGGCACAAAAAGCCTCAGACACATTTTAAAGCACAAAAATGCCATCTTGAGGCAAAAGTTAACGACGTGTGAAGGTGCACTCAGCATCGGTCGCTTTTAAAGCAGGCAGGGTTACAGGCCTGCAGCGCTCCTTGGACCGTTAGTGATGCACGGATGGGCAGGAGCCCGTGCACACCGCAGCAGCAGGGTAGGACCCACTTCTCCCCACTCCTGCCAGCTTCAAAGCCCCCCTCACACATTATCTTCCGAGCAGCTACCTTGGAAAGGTGCCTATTTATGTAATCAATTCCACCAAAGTCCCTCTCTGTCCCAGTTTTTAGGTGGGTAACACACACGGCAAGCGACCAAGCGCGATGGGCTCAACTCCAGCACCCATCAGACACTATGCCAGATACTACTTAGCAAAACTAGTAATTCAGGCACAAAAAAAAAGCCCCAAAACTTTGGTTTCTACTCAAACCTGCAGCTCACTTGGTGCTGCGGGCAGAGACAGCTCATGGGTGCCCTCTCCTGCTGTCACCAAGCAGCAGTGGTGGCCGTGGCACAGGTGCCCATCCCTGTCCCCTCACAGCCTGGCCCTGCTCCGTGTCTCCCCATCCTCTCCCTGCTGGGATCTCCGGTGCGGAGCAGGGCGGAAAACCCATTGCAGGCAGCTGGGCATGCACCTCCACAGAAGATAACTCTGAGGAGCCCAGCTCTTCCCGGGCGTTTTAAGCTCTTGCTGAGCACAAAAGACCTCCAGGAGAAGCAGTGGGAGAAGCTGATGGACCTTTAGACACAAACCTCTCCGGGCATGCTGTGACCTGGGGATCGGCATGTGGTTGGGGTGCTCTGCACCTGAACCCTGCCTCCAGCACAAGAGCCACTCCGGACCATCCGCTGAGCATCCTCGCTCTTCTGTAAAAGACCATCCATGAGGAAGCAGCAGTGCAGCACGACAGGGTTTGTGCAAGGAGACAGGGCAGCCCATCTCTCCTCAAGTCTCTGCCACTGCTATTTGGGGTTTGCCATCCCAAAGGTCTCGTATTGACGGAGTCCCTCAATTCTTCTGTTATTCTGAAGGCAGAAGGTGCAGACAAACGCCTGCAGCTGCTGAGTGGGAACACACACGCTGGAGCAGAGGCTCCTGTTTGCTGCCACTTGCTGCAAATTGAACTTTTTCCCTACTCACCCTCAAATTTATGCTCTCCAGAAGAGAAGCACAGCTGCCCATGACCCAAGGACCAGCTGGGTGAGTTCACAAGATCCACAAATGGGTTTTATCTGTGGCAACGGGGTAAAACACAGCAAATTTTCCTTTCCAGTCTGGAAAGGGAAGGTGGCAAGGTCCAACCTGAAACACCACGGTTTCAGGGTGGCTGCAGGCAGCACACGCTGCTGCCCTACCTCTGCTTGCTCCTGCGACTGCTCCTTCTTGCTGGCACTTGCTTTAACGTTTTGGTCCAGATTAAGATCCTTCATTTGTGATTCTACTTAAACAGCATTTAGTGCTGAGTAAGAACAACCAAGGCCTGATCCAGCCAGCTCTGCTGGGCTCTAGCACTAAATGGGTACAGAGCATTAATCAGCTTGAGGCTCCTAATGAGTGCTCGCTGCTAACGACCTTCACAGCTGCCAGAAGATTGAGTGGTTGAAGTTCCTTCCCCAGGGGATGGCTGATGCCAGAGCAGCCCCTTGCCCAGGCAGACACCATGGGCAGTGCCTTGAATTGCACTGATCCCCACCCGCACAGGTGGAGGAACAGCTTCAAGGTCTCCAAACCCACCCAAGATGACCCTGTCTTCCTTCCCCAAGTCATGACGGGGCTCACAAGGTGTTGGACCTGCTGAGAAAGAGCAGCTCTTGGCCACGCCAGCAAGTTGGTCCCAGCCTCGAGATGCTGCCCGGGTGCCCCAGGCCACCAGGAATTGGGATGATGCTTTCAGCAAGCCCCGGATTGCCCCATACCCGTCGTGACCTACACATCAGTGTCAGGATGCAGCAAAATGAAGGTTGCACTTTGCCTGGGCAACAAAGTGGGTGAATGTGAATCTTTTCTTGGAGGGAAGGAAACCAGAAGTGATGTAGCTTCTGGCTCCGGCACAGGAGGACTCAAATCTCTTCCCTGCCAGGCAGGGGTCCCGTGTCATCCTCGCCCAGCATGTGCAGCCCAAGCCAAGCTAAAGATATAAAGACAAAACTGAAATCCATCTTTTTTTGTCGGATTTTGGTTTTCCTCCTCCAAAACCCCCTACTGAAGTTTCCGCTGCCCGTCCCCATTCCTGCTGCTGGGCCCCGCCGGGGCTTGCCGAGGGGCTGCACAAACCGCTCTCAGCCACAAACTCCTGGCAGCAGAGCCCACATCTTTCCCCTGGGTTTTCAAAGCACCAATTGCACCGTCACCGTTCAACCCCTTTCCTCGGGACAAGCATCCCCTGTTTTAGTTACCAGCCTGGCATCGGTAGCAGATCTGCTCTCCTCACTAATAACCCACCCCACAAAAAGCCCCGTTTCCCCTCTCTGATGAAGGATGCTGCAAGTGCTCAGGGAAACAAGGAGCGGAGGATGGTGTATTCCTCTAGAGGGAAACCTCCGCTTGCAGCAGCCTGATTGAAGATCTTTGCTGCATTGAAACGCTGACTCACCCTCCTCCTCCTCCCATACCCCAGCACACAGCTCCGCCAGCCAAAATAAATAGCGGGTACCTTTCTGCCCTCATTTATTTGTTTGGCAGCACTTCACAGACGCGTTTTAGCCTCTCAGCAGAAAAAAAAAAAAAAAAAAAGAAAAGAAAAGAAAATATTGCTGAGCAACCCCCTGATGGAAAGTCTATTTGAAACAGCTTGTTCAACGCAGGGAGATTTTTCTCTACAGATCGCAGCCTGAATTTCAGGCTGAAGGCAGCCGCCCCAGCTCCGCAGTCACGGAGCACCGTCCCCAGCCATCGCAGCCCATCTGCAAGAGGGTGTGGGTAACCCTGCACCGTGAAGATAAAGAAAACAGCACATGCGCTGAAAAAGCAGAGGTTTGGGGAGGGCAGGGCTCAAATCCAGCCATAATGTGCCAAGGTCAAGAGCTGCGCTGAAGCTCAAGTGGAAAATCCCTCCTAGGAGGGCTGGATCCAGGAGAACACCGTGACCCTACCACTCACAAGCTGCTTTTTGCACCATTTCCCTGTAGAAAAGCAACGGAGTCGGGAAGGGTGGAAAACCAGCACGACCGGGATGTCGGAGGCCCCAGCAGCAGCTTCAAAGCCTGGCAGGGATCAGGAATTTCTTCCCATCAGCAGAAGCAAGGCTGGCACGGCAACATTTGTGCAGGAAGGGGTTGGGAAGAGATGGGTACAGCAGCCCGGGACATTTTTGTACAGGGTGGTAACCCAAGCGGGAAGGAATCGGAGAATATATGCAAGCGCTGCTTTTAAATAGGAATTCTGCTTTGCCTTGCCCTTGGGTCCTCACCTGGTCCATCATCCCAATTAAAACGGACAAGTCCTGCTTTATAGAGATTTGCCCCCAAAACCACAGGAATAAAAAAAAAAACATAGCAGAGAGAGGATCTGGGCAGTAGGAGCACAGGTAGATGCCAACTGCTAACCCCGCTTTTAGGGATGGGAGCGGGGCTGTGCTCTACCTGGACAGCTACAAAGCAGATTTGTCTCATCAGGGTTGGGCTGGTGCCAGCTTAGGATCCCACTCACCATCCTGCTTCATGTCCATCCCTGGGAAATGCAGGCTCAGCAGACACAAGGAAGGCAGAGGCATTTTAAGACCCATTTTTTAACCCCTGCAGGCTCCCCGCACCCTCGTGCCAGAGGGAAAACGTTCAGCTCCATCCCTGACCATTTTTACCCTGTGACTGATCCAATGCAGGCGTGCAGTTTTGCAGCTCGTGTGAATACAAGACCTGTGCCAGAGATGTGACCCTGATGGCTCTCGCGATGGACTCATCCGCAGCATCACCGTTATCCGCGACGCCCTGGTTCTCACGGTATGGTCTTCCTCTTCATCAAACTCCGCAGCCTCCCAGTTCTGCTGTGAAAGTCCCTGCCAAGTGTGCTTCGGAGTTCATCGGTGTTCAGTCCCACCGACAACCTCACCTGGTCGACCTCCACTGCTCCCCACTGCCAGCCTGACTGAGAACCGTGCTCCAATCGATCAAAATCTTCTTCCCGTTTCCAGCATTTAGGAGATGTACTTTTTAGGAGTATGTGATGAAGAGTGAGGAATTCGAGTCAGTATTTGGCCTCACTCCTGGATATAAGGGTATGGACTATGGAAACAGAAATGCAACCAAGGTGGGGAATGATTTTAAATTTCCCCCCCATGACAGCAGCGATATTAACCTGCAAACGGTGCTGATGCAATTATTTTTCCAAGAGAGGGTGAAATTTCTCTTTTTTCCTATTGCCAAGCATGCGATGCAGCCTCATTTTATCATCCCGATTCATGCTGCATGAAGCAGGACCTGTGGAGCTCTGAGAACGTTGTAGGAAACCCTGAGAATAGTTAAACCAATTGTTTTAGCCCCAGGCTTTGCCTTAAATAAACCTGCTGAGCTTCTTCCTTACATACAACCCTTGACCACACAACCTTAAAAACAACAAACCCCAAACAGTCTTTTATTCAGGTCTCCAAAGAGCAAACGCTATCTTCCTACTGCTTCCATTCAAGCCAGTATCAAAGCCTGGTAGCCACCGTGGATTAGCAAAGCCAGGGCCGAAAAACGCAGCCTTTGGGACCTGCTTCCCTGTCAAGAGTCAGCGAACAAACACGTGTAAATAAGGGCTGAAGGCAGAAATACCCAGCCTTCTCCCCGGGTAAGAGTGCAGACAGGTTTTCAGTTCGCAGGGCAGCGCTCAGCAAAAACCGCCCGTAACAGAACAGAAAACCTTTTTATAAAGCTGAAGTTAAAACCAGCCGAAAGTCAGCGGCTTCCTCATTTTAGACAGGGTGTGGTTTTGCAAGAGCAAGTGGTTAAAGGCAAGCTGTGTCAAACTTGCCTTAGCTGCAGGCTAATTTAAACTTGAACTGTAAAGCATCTTTCTAATTACAGACCTTTTAACTAATTACAGGTTGAATTTTTGGTCTAGCAAAGGGCACTGCTTTTGATGCTGTCTCCCCATGTTCAGCTCCAGGTGAAACTTGACCTATCCACAGTGGGCAAAAAGGTGAGAAGATGCTCCTTCCTCAGCTGATAGGAGCCCCAAAGCTCAAGTTTCCAGAATCAGGAGAGCAGGAGGGAAAAAAAATCCTTTCTGCAGATAAGTCAAAGACTTAAAACTGCTCAATTCCAAGGCTGATTCTCGGTTAATCCATCTTCAGCTCTAGAAGTTACACTGCTAACTGAATGGCTCCTCCAGATGCAGATGGACGTCCGTAGAACACCCACAGAGAAGCACTGCTAACTTTTCAGTCGCACCATACGCATTTATCACGATACAGACGGCACCAGACCGTATGTTCCACCTGACACCATCAAGACCTAACAAGCTCTTCAACAGCTTTGACTTGAATCAGTGGCACGGTCCACAAGGTCATTCGGTGTGAGGAAGGAGAATAAAATCAGAAAAGTTAGAGTTCTGTATAATTAGAATAAGTAATGGATGTTGTAATTAATGGTCAGGAAAAAATGAAGAAGCAGGAAAGCCGGACTAGCGACAGTCCATCTCCCGGTGATGATGGAAAGGCCATTTTTGCATCAAACGAGACTGAGTCACCACCGCCCAGACTGGGCCCTATGCCCGGACAAACGCTCCTTGTAACGTTCTCCAGAGGTGCTCATCTACCCCAGCCCATGAAGCCCCAGATGCTGGGCTTCCCCCTCCCAGCCAGGCAGCTCTAGCACTTCACCATCCTCCATTAGAGCCTTCTCCTAATCTCCACCTCAAACCTCCCTTGCTACAGTTTGAGCTCATTACTTCCCATTTTCAAATTACAAACTGCAATTAAAGCTCATTCAGATGCTTATAAACACCCCAAAAGGGGCCCCTGTGAATTTGTTCCCTCCAGCCCATGCTGCTTCAAAGCAATTCCTATTTTGGGGAGAGAAAACCCCAGCCGGAGGAGCTGCTGTCGCATGGCTCATCCAAGTTTCTCCTTACAAGACAGCCGTCTGCGGACGGCATGCCACAGCAAACCGACCCTAAGCGAAGCTTAGCTTCAGCTTAGCTTGAAATTAAACTGTGAGCACTGAAGTAGATTTAAAAAAAAAACCAAAAACATGGAGTAAAAACCCTCTGGGAAAGGAATAACACTGAGAACGGGTCCAGCAGCTGTCATTGAAAAAAAAGGCAGAGGGTTGTTAGAAACCAGCAGTGTTCAAGGGCAGCTCTGCCTTCACGGCGATTATCCACCGGCTTGGATGCTACAGGCGCTCAGGAGCCAATTTACAGCCGGATCGGACATCCCTGCCTTGGAGACAGCGGCATCCATCCGAGGAGCGGGGCAGGCACGGCTCACACGTCAGGTTGTAACGCCCGGCCCGTGTCTGCCTCCTTCCTAGAACTGCAAAGCAGGAGGAAACCCACAGGTTTCCCAGCCCTTTATCGAGGAAAAGGCTCGTGTACATCGTAGGCTCACAGTACTTCGCTGGCTGGCTCAGGCAGCTCGTGGAGTCACTGCCTGAATACAGTAGGATTTTTAATGGGGTTATTTTGCATACGGTATCTTTTCCATTCTAGGACTTAAATCAAATGGCAGGTTTATTATCGCAAAATTCAAAAAAAAAAATTACAAGAACAATATTGAGTGATAATATTCTGTCCTTCCACAGTCACAGCATTCAGAGACCAAAGTTCTTTAGTCTCATCCAGAAACGAACCTTGCACTGGGATGTGACACCAAACAACTACCAGGGTTTCAAGTCTCCTGGGAATGAAAGACCCGTACGTCGGAATGCAGCCACAGCAGCCCCAGGACCTCACGTCCATCTCTCCTGCTGCCGCAGCAGCTCCAGGACAGAGAGCCCACACCCTGCCTGGTCCTTCCCTTCCCCATCACCTCCACGGTGCGAAACAGCCTT
>NW_009615912.1:26962-28808 GCF_000690535.1 Cariama cristata
GCTTCAGGGGAAAGAGCTCCGTGCCCTGCGAGATGGGGTATTTGTGATTCAGGGGAGCAGCTCCCCACCTGCCTCAGTGCCCCGAGCAATGCCCGTGGAGCTGGGAGTGCTGGCAGCGGGCAGGATGGAGCCTTAGTAGCCCTTGCAGCCCCTCTCCCATCCTCACACCGACAGCACGTGTGTCTCTCGAGGGACACCGTGTGCCGCACAGCACAAGGATCCGTGGCCTTCAGTCCGTGGGATGGGGGGTGGCAGCACCTTCTTGGCCTTAAAGACCGCTACGAGCACGATATCTTCTTGTGGGGTGAGGAGGATTTGGGGGGCTGCCCCTGTTCTCAAGCCACACCGACTGATGCGCTTGCCCCCTCCCTTACGTCTCAGCAGCACCTTAAAAGCAGTTTAACCTGAGTGGGAATCTGGTTAGGTTGAATAAACCATGAGTGCCCTCCTCATTAAAGGAAGCTTATAGACTGAATTAAAATCCTTCTGCTTAATAAATTAGGTTAAAGTCAGCCCAGATTAGAAAATCCCTATAATAAATCAACCCTGTAGATTCAACCAGCTCTCGACTGCTAGTTATTTTCTCTGGCTGCTTTTAACCCTGTTTCCTCCTTCTCACTGAGCAACAATAACACCGCATCGGGCTCTCGGTCGACCTCTGGACCCCCAGCTCAGCTGCTGGGGGCTACGGGGATGGACGTGGGTGACACAGCACCGTCGCGATAAAGCCCGCACAGAAACAGCACGAACACCACGTTTTGTGTGCCACAAATACAGTGCTGAGGATTTGGAAGGATGAATCATCACACAAAGCAAGAACAATTAGAGATTCATAATCGGGAGAAGGGAAGGCTGGGGTGGGATGGGAAGAGGAAAGAGCAGGGCTGGGATTAGTTACTTCAGAAATATTAATAATGTCTCAAGTTAGTGAAGTACTGCACCCCCAGGCTGGACCAGAGATGTAGAGGGGGGTGGGAGGTTAATTAAAAAAATGCGATTACATGTCACTGTGTCCCACATCCTACACTGACTGCCAGGGAAGCTTTTTTAGCTAATTAAAGGAAAACAATCCTTTACTTTGAGGCCACAGAAACACTTGGCATGACCACGCTGAGCCTCATCTCTGCAGAGGGAAACGTCTCCCTCTCCATGAAGGGGATCCCTCCCTTCCTCAACCAGGAAACACGGCCCGGGAGGGCAAACAGAGTCGGTTTGTGGCAGAAGACAGGGGAAGATCCAGGAAAAATCACCCTCCCTTTGAGACATTTAAGACCAAGGAAGCATTTCCCCCACTATCATCTTGTCTGAGCAATGGGGACCGGTCCCGTGCTGATGCTGGAGAGCATTTAGCAGCACAGCCGTTGAAGACGGGGAGCTGGGGCAGCTAGTTAACGGCCTAGACGTCAACACACCCTTTTCACTGACCTGGGTTTCTGAGGGGACTCTTTGGGCTCCTTTGAACCAAACCAACCGCTGGTTTTATTCCTCTCATCTCCCCCTGCCATCACGTGGACGGATGAGCCGTGGGAGGGTCCCACTTTCTCCCCCTGGCCTTTGCCCCCCGCGTCGCTCTTGTTGCCCCCATGGAAGAGGCCGCTCTTCGCTTTCTTGTCTTCCTTCCTCATTTCCTCGGGTTGTTTGTCCTTCGTCATTTCCGTGGAGAAGACCATGGGTGCCGCAGCTTGAGTCGGCTTGTTCTCTAAGCGACTGTTTTCTTCCATCTTGGCTCGGCCCAGATGGTTACTGAGAGTGACGGCTTTCGTGGAGACCTTGAGCTCTTCTTGCAAGGCTAAGCTGGGAGGAGACGGGATGAACCTGGGCTCGTCTCTCTGCTGTGTCCTCTCAA
>NW_009615912.1:28833-29117 GCF_000690535.1 Cariama cristata
CAGTCCTGGGGAGTCGGGAGGGGGGGGGGTGAAGCCGAAGCCCTCCTCCGACCGTCTGGGGACGCTGGGCACGGGGAGAGGCGCAGAGCTCTGCGGGACAGACACGGGGCTCTTTGGTGCAGGCTCGTCACTGTAAACGTGGCTCCCGTTGATGCAGAGGGACCCTCCTCCGACCGTCTGGGGACGCTGGGCACGGGGAGAGGCGCAGAGCTCTGCGGGACAGACACGGGGCTCTTTGGTGCAGGCTCGTCACTGTAAACGTGGCTCCCGTTGATGCAGAGGGA
>NW_009615912.1:29146-35597 GCF_000690535.1 Cariama cristata
CGTTCTTTGGCTTCAGGCTTTGGATTGCTTTGGGCTCCAGGACCGGGCTGACTTGGGAGACATCGTCACTGAATGCTCTCTTGTGGGTCAGCTTCGGCGACGGCAAGTAGTCTTTCACTGGGAGGAAATAAAACCCAAAACAGAGGTGAGGCCATCTGAGTAACAGGCATGAGTATGACAAGTCTACCTTCTTGTTACCTACAAGTTACCTTCTCTTTGCAAACACTAGAGACCTGTGAAATCATACTGGCTTTCTCCCTCCCAGGCTCTACCAGATTATAATTAAATTACTAGAAATGCAAAGCACAGGTCGCAAGTACGTGGCTATACAGGCTACACGATATTCTCCCCAAGCACATCACCTCCCACTGCAGGATCTGGAGAGGAGTCCCTGTAAGACGACAAACCCCTTGTCTGAGAGGATCTGAGGTCGATAATAAATGCAAGAAACTACCCAGAAGCTACTTTGAAGGGCTTATGCTGGTGTGTGATGTAAGAGTCTGCATTGAATGAAAGACGACGAGGCTCTGAGCTCCGCTCCGACACGCCAGGCTGCCGCTTTGGGTGATACAAGCCAGGAGGGCCCAGCGCCCGCTTCTCCCTCCCACTGCCTGACCCTGCGGCTATCGCTAACGCTCAGCAGATTTTCGGGGTTACGTGGAGAGCCCGGTGAGAAGGACTGCCTGGACTTTAGGTGACAGGCAGCTGCTCTCCCTTCCTAGCCAGAGATGCTGTCTCCTTCACCAGGATGTGAGGATGATGAGGCCAGACCGGTGCCTTCACTCGCTCTCCGGCTGTGCACAGGAACATCACTCAGCAGAAACCAAGAGGCTTCACGCAGGCGGCTTCACCAGCACGGTGAGAAGCAGCATGTAGCCAGGGACTCCCACCCAATATGGGAATTTGCTGTCTCCAGCCAATTAAACCATTTAATTATATATTTTCTTTTCAAGGGACGGCAAGAATTAATTCACTACAAGGACCTTTTTTGTTTGCAAATCGCCGCTCTCCGAGCGCCAAGAGCTCAGATTGCTTTAATCACCAGGAACCGGTCACTGTTTCAGCTTTGCCTCCAAGCCGGAGGTGTCTCATTAAAGAGCCAGGCAAGCAGCGCAGCGCAGCCGCAACGTGCTCTGCTTCGCCCAACCCTCTCCCCAGGGCTTACTGCTACGAGTCAGTTTTAGTGACCTGCTTTTAGGAGGCAGAGAAGAAACGGTCCTAAAGAATCCTCGTAGCTCGCAAGCTCGTGGCGTGCTGTAGGGAGCATATGCGGCATCAACGTAAAGTCAGGCTGTTCATATACAGGCTCAGCATGAAAAGCAAAATCTTAGATGTCTGCCCCCGTTCTGGCAAGCACGTTGCTGCCAGCACGCAGAAGGGCTCGCAGGGTTTGTGTAGGACGTCACTTCTTAGGTAAGCAATTAGTTAACAGTTTTGCAGGAAAGCCTCAACAGTCCCTTACAAAGAAAAGAACGGGGGGAAAAAAAAGGGGGGGGTGGGCATGGAGATTAAAACCGTTATCCTCTTACCAGAGCGGTCCGTGGACAGACTGCTGTGTCTGCTCGGGGATTTGGTTACCTCGGGAACATTTGCGGCCAGGCCCAGGCTGGCAGAAGAGACGGTGCTGTCGGATCCCAGGGAGGTGTTGGATTGTGTCAGGGATGACTTGCGTAGCTTGTTCTTCAAGAAGAAGCCCTTGACTTTGGACTTCTTGCCCCCGATGTCATAGTCATCCTCCATGTCGAGGGCGCCCATGCTGCTGGGGATGATGGCAGAGGCAGACTCCAAGTCATATTTCTTCTTGCCTTTCACCTTGTCCTTCAGCTTGCCGAAGGGCGACCGCGGCTTGTCCTTCATGGACAGGTCAAACATGCTGGCCGTGAGGTTGTTGCGCGTAAACTGGATGCTCACCAGGATCTCACCACGCTCCTTCTCCTTCTTCCCAGGCTTGGAGCGTAGCTTGTGCCACCTGGAGCCAGAGGGGAAAGAAAAGGAAAGGTCCCTCCATCATTTCCAAGAGCCGCAAGCCAGGAGGACCTCAGGGAGGATGCTCCTGGGTGGGAGCCAACACAAGCACCCCAGAAGTCACCTAAGACCTGAGTCAGAGACACGCAAATGCCAAGCACGGAGGTGCTGCACAGGACCAGACCCCTCCCCGAACCGCAGCGGCTTTCTCAGAGCTCTGTCTCCATCCCTGTCCTAATACTAAATACTGTCCTTCCACTAAATAACCCGGCCAACACCATCTCGCTCACCCTGGCATCAGATATCGCCGCGCGTTTCAGGGGAAAGTTACTGGTGGTCAAATTTTTGTACGGTCAGTTGATAATGTTGCTGTGAGCCCGTGTTTAAAAAAAAAAAGATGGTGCTTTGTGCTTGCGTTTTAAATATTCAAGAGCCAGTGACTCAGAACAAATCCTTTCAAGTCAGAAACAGTACCATAATGGCAAAGGCACTCAACAACGTTCATTAAAATAACTTTATGCCAGACCTTCCATGCCTCACCCTAAATGCAGATGCTGAAGTTTGCCTAGAAGTGTCCTTGCATCAAGCATTTAGAAGATGCTGCATCCCGGGAGCTCTTTATGGGAAGGAGGAGCTGCCGTGCGGCACCTAACCTATCCGACCCAAGCCCACCCTACCCAGGTTACTGGATTTTGGGGAAATATCTGCATTCCCACAGCCGGTCGATGGCAGTCTCCAGCCTGCAGTACAGCTTTGGGATCTGTGATAACCTGATGCGATGGCAGAGGATGTAGCACACCTATACGTCCATCACCTTCCCTTTCTCCAAATCCCTCAATTCTGCTGAAACGTTTGTAAAATTTGAGGCAGCCAGAAGCCTGAGCTGAGGAGGGAAAAGGACTTTATTTCAACACCCCTTGTGCCAGTTGCCAAAGCCCAGCACCACGCCGCTGGGGCTGGTGAGAGCTCCCAAAGGAGCTGTTGGCCATATCCACCAGCGCAAAAGCTTCAGCTGACCTCGCAGTAGGTTACTGGGGGATGCTCCCCACTGCCTTGCCCCAGACAAAACCCATAATGCAGACTTTGCTCCGTAGCTTTGCACACAGAGATGGAAGAAGCATGGGAAAAGCCTTCAAAACATTCACTGCACAAGGGAAAAAACCCCTCCGAACCTCCCTTTAGGGCTCAATCCTTCCGCAGGGAATAGCCTGTGCAGCAGCAGGGCATGGAGCAACCCCTGGTAGGTGATGGGAGAGAGGTCTTGCCTCCCGCCAGCTGGAATGAACGGTGGGTGAGAGGACACCAAAGCAAGAGATGCCCAAAGGCACCTTCTAGTTCTCCATTTCACCGTGGTACCACGTTCAGACACGAAACACAGGCCACGAGGGAACCGTTTCTTTCTCAAAACCACTGCCGACCCAGCGGTCCTTCGCTCCCTTCTCCTCCGGCGAGATGTCCCGTCTTTCTGCCCCGATTCCAGGCACCGCTCCCCGGGTCACTGCTGCAGGACAAGTGGGTCTCCAGCACAGCCGCTGCCCCGGCAGCTCTGATCCCTACCCCCCCATCAAAGTATTAAAATTCCCCGTAACAAGGCACAAGGAAATCTGCAGGTTCAGGACAGACCCTATTTCTCTGTGATATGCTTCATGGGTGAAACACGCAGCAACAAGAGGTGGAAGAAATTTCTAGACCTGAGTTAACAATTTCCCAATGATTTCTCAAGAAATAAAAATCCTGGCGGTGTTTTATATCCACTTGAAAAGTGAAGTCACTAAAAAGAAAAAAAAAAAGGGAAGGAAAATGTGAAGGGTTGGAGATGGGTGTGACCACACTGAAATCACCAGGGCGAGGAGAAAACTTGAATCGCATCCTCCAGAAGTTTCTGAATTACTGCTGGGGAAGTTATCACATCTCGGACGATGGGAGGAGGTAGAAAGCCTGGGGAGCCTACGCCGTACCTCGGGAAAGGGGCACAAACCCCTTCATTCCCTGCTGGGATGCCTGGATAAGTAACAGGAGGGCAGAGCTGGAAGCACCCAGGTCCTTCACCACGCAATTCACGGGCCACCAAAACACGGGAGGGACCGCGCCTGGGACTTCGCTGGGCACAGACACGGGCTTAAATCCCCACCGAACCCATTCCTATTCCTACCACTTCCTTGGCCCACTCCCACACAACATCCACTGCAAAATTTTCAGTAGTCAGGCTTCAAGCTTGAAAATATCCAGGCATGCAGAAAACAAACAAACATGAAAAAAAGCCCTTAGAGCAAGGCAGCAGCAGCAAAGAGAGACCCGAAGAGGCTGATCCGCTGCCAGGGAGCAATTAGGGGAGCGGGAGCAGGTGAGTCAGGCGGACATTTCCCGTAGGAGCCGTGGAAAAAAGGCTGCTTGGAACAGGCTACGGCCACAGCACATCAAATATTACATTGTTCAGTTTGATGCAAGAGCTGGAAGAAGTTCAAGAGGGAAGGGCTGCAGCGGGCTGCCAGCTGGGAGAGAAGAAATTTGGGGGCTGAATCATTTAGCAGGAAAGAAAAAAAAAAAAAAAAGAAAAGAAAATTCCTGCAAGTATTTTTTGTATCTTACATCATCCCATGGAAAAAAAAAAAAATAGAAAATCTGGGTGGATTAACATAAGGAAAGGCATGAGTTCTGAGGATGATGAGATGTAGGAGCCTGGAAGAGCTCTGCGCTGGCTCAGCTCACATGGATATGCTCTCAGCATCTCCCATCCCATCACTTATAACGTTGTGGTCATTAAAATTAATTCGGGTGCTCGGCCGCAACGCCTTTGAAAGAACAAGCCTGATCTGCTTCAAAAAGCAGCTGTTCAAGGAAAAACCTCTGGTTATGCTGGCACTGGATTAAGGAGCTATTTTTGGTTCCCAAGACTTAATCAGCAGTCGGCAAGCAGTCGGGACTACACCTCAAACAGGGAACAGAGCTATTTTTAGGCTGAGCTTTAAGTTTATGGCACAAGATGAGTGTTTGGGAGGATTAAGTTGTTCCATGTTGGGTATTTCTTTTTTTCAAGAACCAGTTCCAGCGGAAACAGGAGGTGCAAACGCTGCCTCTGCTGGGATGCGGCCGGAGAGCAAGAGTGGGGAGGGTTTCGAGCCCCGGCCCAGCGAAACACAAACTCCCACAGCATCTTTTCGCTATTAACCCCATCCCACACCCCTCGGTTTCCCACGTTTCTTCCATGAGCTGCCCTTGGGGGAAAGCTCTGGGTGGAAGGTTTTCTGAATTCTGAATTTCCCCCAAGCCCAAGCCCTGGAGGGGGATGTGATCTCTTTTATGGGACTAGATGAAACACCTGGGGAAAAAATAACGGCTTCTGCACGTACAAACCCTTTTCCAGGTCTGAAATAGCAGCTTGGGCTTCGCAGCTCAGGCTCAGACCAATTGCTCTGAATTTAACTGGGTTATATCAATCAGACTGTGGAAGGGATGCTGGCACCGAGGAATGCGGGGAAGCCGTGCCAAGCATGTCCAGCACCAGGACCCAGGAATGCAAGGACCTGCTTCTCGGAGGTATTTTGGAGGCATCTCTTAAGAAGATGCCACCAACTTGGGTCCAGCTCCTTGCTGCACAGGACATCCAGGACAAGCCACCTATCTCCAGCCATCTATTCCCAAGGTGCTGTTCTGAGCAAGGTTCGGAGCACCCACAGCCTGACATGGGTTTTGCCAGTTAAAAAAATGTTAAAGAGGCTCTCTTGTCCCAGTGCCAGACCTGGTGGGGACAGGGAGAAGGGTTGTTCCTAGCTAAGCAGACATGCTCGGTGCCCAAGTCTGTGCTCCTTCCCTTGCTCCCTCCAACTGGAAACGGGTCTCCTCCTGAACCCGGAGCGGAGGATGAAACCTGCAGGTCCCATACCAGCACCCTCCTCCTGCTCCGTGGAGAACTGCTCCTTTCCACCCGTCAGCTACTGCCCACCTCCGCTGCAAGGCGATGCTTCTGCTGAGACCCTCAGCCCTGGCCTCGTGGAGAGCCAAGCTTGTTCAGAGACATCTCCAACACCACATGTCCAGGGAACGCAGCTCGAGCCAGCTTGAAGACACGAGCTGCAGGTTCAGGCCATGAATTTTGCTTAAAAAAACCCCTATATTCTTCCCCTTATGCTCCACAGGTCCAGCACCTCTGTGCATTGGGTGCCTGCCTGCAGCGCTGCACCACGGTGGGCGAGCATCCCCCCCAAAGGCAAAGGGCTTCTCCCAGCATCACCCCAGGATTTGCCGTCCACAGATGCTGTGGCAGGGAAGGGCACCCAGGCCCCGGGGATCTCTGCAGGGGGAAGGAAGCAGCAAACCACCCCAGCACCCAGGGACGGGAGAGGAAACCTCAAACGGAAAACTCCCCGCAGATGCCCCGGAAAGGGGAAGCAGCTGGAGGCCCCTGCGAGCGCTCGGGCAGCTCCTGGGAAGCGAGATGTGCTCTGGGGGTTTGCAAGCTGACATCCCACCGCCGCTAATACGGCTT
>NW_009615912.1:35628-44172 GCF_000690535.1 Cariama cristata
GCTTGCGAGCATCGATGTACGGCGGAGGGTTCCCCAGCCCCCCTACGTGGCTGTGCACGCTCATGTAGGTCACCGTGTTTAATCAGCACATCCAAACTGCCTCCAGATAGTTTCAGTCAAACCCTTTCCTGTGCAAAAGCTCCTCTCTCCTCCCACTCGCCTCCACCGAGAGTCAAGGAGAACAGCAAGCCACGCAGCACGGCTGCCAAAAGGCAGGTTTGGGAGAAAAGGCGGAAAGCGCCCGGCTTCTATTTTTACATTTGCTGTTGCCAGGATCAATTGGAGCATCAAAGGAGGCACGGAGAGCAGAACACAAAGCGCTGCTGAATCTCCAAGCCCCCCAAAAACACGTGCTTTCCCTCATCCTCCAACAGCATCCCATGCCGGAAAGTCAGCTAGTGCTGAGCAAAGGGAAAAAACACCCTGGCATGGAAACAAGAGCGTAGGAGCTGTTTGTTAAGGAGGGAAAGCAACCTCACGGAGGATGCCGACAGGGTGGATTTGCTCGGGGTCAGCACCTGGTTTGCACCGTCCCCCCTGCTCTGCTCTTTGTCCTCCGTTGGGCTGCACGTGACCGTTTCTGGGGGGCACGGGGAGCCCCCGCTCCTAGAAACCTTGCGTTGGGTATCTGAGCTATGGGGGGGAAATGCTTGGGCAGTGTTTTCTCCCTGTTGATGAGAAAACTCGCGTGGGCTGCCCCAGCACCTCCCAGGAGGGGAAGACAAGGTGCTGGGATGACCAGGAGGTCACAGAGCCAACCCTTAATAGAAAGGCAACGCCGACGGTCATCCGAGGTTTTCTGTCACCTTGTCCCTTCCACATCCCCCTCCTGATCGAGCAACTCCTTCAGCACAAAACCAAGTACAAAGCCCTCATCCCGTCAGCAGCTTCGTGGGTCGGCACCCCAAAGCCCCGGGGTGATCCAAGCTCACTTCGCTGGTTTGAGATTACGACAGTCGCACGCAACATCACACAGGGGAGAAAGCTCACGGACACCGGGATGAGATGCAGGGCGGTGCACACAACACGGCTCTCAGAGATGCCTCATGCACCATCCGGGCACCATCCTGCCCTACTTTCAGGGAGGACGTGGGTCCTTCCAAGGAGGACGACCTTGGCTCTCCCACGGGTCCGGCTGGGGTCCCCAAGAGATCCCCATCCACCCTCCAGCTCAGCTGGACCCACCTCGCCCCAACAGACCTGTCCAACGCACCCCAGGTACCTTCAGCAATGATTCTCCAGTTTCTCTCTCAGACTGGTCCCAGTGGTGTACTAGCAGTGAGTTCAAAAGGGCTTCCTTGGGAGGTTAAGTCCCTTAGTGACTTGCGGTGTTCATGGATGCACACGGGGAAGGATGCACAGCTTTTTCTGGAGCATTTCTAGAGTGCTTCGGACATCAGGTCCTTCCCAAAACCCCCCCAAAACCACTCAGCGTTGTCAGGGTGGTCAAAGTTCGCCTCAAACTGAGCAGAAATGCTCCTGCCCCGCACAACTCTGCTGCCCGAGCTGCAATACGGAGCAAGAGACAGCCCAAAGCGGAGCCAATGCCTCTTCCCCGATCGCACCAGCCTGTCATTTACTGCTGATTCATCCCTGCGACAAGGTCAGCCCGGCTTACAAGAGCCCCAAGTTTTTAATTAAAAACTACTTGGGCCCCTGTAATGACAAAGCAGGTAAAGGCAAATCAGGGAAAACGCAAATGTTGGCAGAAGGGGCACTGCTCCTCCTGGTACAACCCCCCTCGATGGGCACGGCACGGGCAGCGAAGAGGCATTTCAGTGAGACAAGAGCTGAAGCAGCCCTGCGGAAACACGCACGTCGCATCGGGCCAGGAGGAAGCTCACCTACCCGAGAAGGGAAGCGTAGTCTGGAAAATAACCCAACCCTAGGGAGTTTTGTGCTTTTTGTCTGGCTTCGTGTTTTTGACACAGCTTCCCCCGCCGGTGCTGGGAAGCTTTTCTGCAGCGTAGGTTCATTTTCGTGTTGGTTTTGGATGGCCTATTTCACAAGGTGATCCCTGGAAGCTGCTAAAAGCACAGATGGAAAATAAATACAGGCTGATTCCCCCGTGGATGGGAAAGAAAGGACTCAAGTGGCTGAGGTGGGAAGAAGTTCATCTCTCCCAACATTTCTCTGAGAAGTGCTCGAAAACAAACTTGAACAAACCAACCCCCCACAGCTCGTTAGATAATTCAGCACACTCCTAACAAAGCAACTCAATCCTGCTCCTCTAATGGATTCCAGCTTTGACAGGACCAACTCAGCCGCTCAAGAGAGCGCTGGCTAAATGGGATGTCAGAAGCGAAAAGCAGGAGCCATGCGTGGTGAGGGGCACAAGAGGATGGAGCTACGGGCACGGCGCTGGTGCTCCAAGTGCTGTGTTACCGCAGCCGATGCGGGAGCACGGGACAACCGGGAACCCGCATGAGAAAATCCCACCACCGACTCGCACTTGCCCCAGGACAGAGAAGCCGTCCGTGCTCTGCCATATCCACGTCCTGCCGAAGGGCTCGACGTGCAGGTTGGGAACAGAGATGCTGTCACTCCAGTGGGACTCGATCGCAGGGAACAGCCTGCAAACCATGATAAAAACCAGGGGAAAGAAAAAAACCAAACCCAAACCAGCCCTGCTTGTGTGTCCACAGCTCACCGGTATGCCTGGTACAACACCCAGGCTGTGCTGGAGCTGGTGCTCCAGGCGCGAGGTCCACCCCAGCAAGGTCCTGAGCATCCTCGCTCCTGCATCCCAGCTGAAGCAGTGCCACACAGGACCCTGCCGCCTGGCACCTCCCTTAGCTATGTGGGGGGCACTGGGGTGGCCCAGACCTGTGGAGCCCCCAGATAGGGTTTTTCCTTGACCCTGTACACAAAGGAGACAGCGGATGGCTGCCCAGCCGCCCCGCAGCCCCCAAATCTGCCCCTACGGCCTCTGTGCTGGCTGGCAGAGCGAAACTGGGGCGTGCGATGGCACGGAGGGGGACAGTTTTAGGAGCAGGGTGGACACCAGGGATGGAGAAGATCTATCAGCTACCAGGACAGGGCCGGCAGGAGAGCAGGGGCAGGTAACTTCATCGCAAATCAATTTAGGCTAAGGTGATCAGAGGCTTTCCCCTCTCTAGCACAGGATGGGCAGGTAGGAAGAGGAAAGGAGGGAAGATTTAAGGAGCTGTAAAACGGAGCATGAAACATTTATGAATGGAAATAGTAATAGCAGGAGAAAGAAAGTGATCTCTTCAGCTATATTTATCCGATTACACTCCAGAGCGTCCAACGTTTGCGTACTCCGAGTTGCAAACAAGCCAATAAACCACATTTGTGGTCACTGAATGACCTGAACTGCCCGACCAGCGCTGCCGGGACACAGCAAGACCAGGGGACGAGGCGCCTGTGCGAGGATGGGAGAGGAGGCAGCGCTGGCGATCCGCTGACTCGATGCACAAGAAACCAAGGGCACAAAGAAAAGTTAAAATAAACCAAGCCCCAAGCTGACTTTGCAGGATTGCAAAGCACGACCGACACCGAGGAGCTGCTCCGCAGGTTTCCCTGCTGCTCTTGCTTCTGGGGAGCTACTTAATGCACAACTCAACGTGCACGGGATGGGCAGGAGGAACACGTTTTTGCTGTAAATCCTTTTCCACTTCCAGCTGGGAAGAGCTGCGCGGCAGGGCTTGCACGGAGAACCTAGTACCTAGAGGCAACGCGAGGCTTGGGAACGCAGCGCCTGTCCTCCAAAGGGGAAACCAACCCCAAGGGCTCCACGCAGCTTAAAATACCGGCTACACCCGCTTTGGCAACAGGTCACGTATCGATTGGGTGTTCATGGCATCAACAGACACTGCAGCTCACTCTCCGGCATGAGTCATGCACGCGAAAAAGGGGGAAAAAGGGAAAAAGGAATGAATCTTAAGCCCAGCAGCAGGCTGCTCTAATTATACACACCTTTATCCTCGGCGGACTTGCCGGTGAAAAGACCCACGTGTCAGAAATGCTGGGGAGGCCACGGGATGCTGCTCTGGGGACGGAGCTCCCAAATCCCGAGCCCGGGCTGGAAAGGCCATCCCACTGGAAAGCCAAACCCCGCGTCCCCAGCCAAGCTTCTGACAAAACAAGCAAACTCCCACAGCAGTTATTTGCACACCTTTGCCGAGCGCAGGCTCCGACAAGCCCCGGGGCGGAAAGAGAGGAGGCAGCAATGGTTCAAAAGCCATTTTCACTCGACAGACCGGGTGTGGAAAGGATGCAGGGTCTTTCTTGGACTCCTCTTGTCAAGCAAGCCCCGCGCAGCAGCCGTGCGTAGGCAGTCACCCACGACAGCAACGGAGCAGTGTCCGGAGCAAGAGGATTTCAACAGGCGAGATGATGCCAGAGCACCCGGAGCCCGCGGGGTTACTGGGGCAAGGAGCCCGTTTTCCCTTCGTGCAGACACCTACGTAAGCACATTCATGAGCCGGCTACAGCAGACAGACAGAATAACCCGGTCTAGACTCTGCCCTGGCAGCAGCCACAGTGCGGACATGTTCTCCACCCCATCGGATGCTCTCCCTGTGGTGACAGTGACAAAGAAGGGGGTTGTCTCCAGCAGACCCCCGAGTTGTGACACATCGCTCCAAGGGACCACGCTGCCGGGGAGCCGCTTAGCGCACCCGCAGATGCTCTCCTCTGGGACTATGCTACAACCAAGCAGATTCCCCCAGGAACCATGACGAAAATCCCCCCAAAAGTCCCTCTCCTGCTGCGGACACTGCCTTTGAGCCATCCAGCTCAGCCCAGCGTGAGGATACATCTCCTCGGAGGGGGAGAGGAGCGGAGAGCAGAGCCCACCCTGCCTTCCTGGTCACCAAAAAGGAAGGGCTGGCAAGAAATATTTTGCCAGACTCTGTAGGGAAGGGAGAGAGTCACCTTGGGAAGATGAACCGAGGTGGCGAGGCTCCTGAAGCACGGCATGAGCATTTGCTGAACTTGGCACATGCAATAGCACCGGCTCCACCCGTGTCTGGAGCTTTGTACCAACAGGTTTGAGGCATTTCGTGGGCTGGCTGCAGGTTTTTCTGCAGCTGCTAAGGGAAAAAGACAGCTGGAGGCAGTTAGGGCTCTGAGGATTAGTGTGAAACAGAGAAAGAAGCCTGAATCTGCAGCTTTTTGGTTTTTAAGGTGATGGAGGGCGACAGGCCAGCGCTGTTGGCCACCGACAGCCCAAACCCAACATGCCAGGGTTGCAAAGCTGGGATCAAACCGCTCATGTATTTTTTAAAAACAACAAGAACGGAGCCTTCCTGGAGCAGAACAGAGCAAGGGCCTTAAACTGACCTCAGCAACTGGGTGAAAACAGGGTTAACTGGGCAGGCAGGAGCAAAATTAAGTACTGGTGCCATTTCGTAAGCAGTGTCACCACCAACTCAGTGCCTCCGTGCTTTCCCTGTGGGCTCCCAGCTACGGGCAAATGCTTGCCCCGGACAAGCTGGACACCAAGGTCCCTATCCCAAGGCCTGGCTGCCTCCTGCCCAGCCTTGCCCCTGGCAGCACAGAGAGCATCTCGACCTGATTTTTGGCAGGACTAACCCTCTCCTCCCCCTGCTTGGTGGTGTTTTGACACAGCAGGACATTTCCTGGCTTGGCTGAGACACAACAATCCTTCAGAGCTGCCTCTCCAGCCCCAAAACAAGGATTTCATCACAGCCCAGGGTGCCCAAAGAGCTCGCCACTGCTCTCGGCCCCCCCAAAGCCCTTCATCAGCCTTGCCAGGCGCCTCTGATCAGAGCCTTCAGGGAACAGGGCTCTGTTTGCCCTCGTATTAAACTTTCCTTCCCCAAACTATCGCAGAGCAGCTATTTCCTCTCCACCCCGCTGCAAGGTCTCTTCCTCTCCTAGGCTTGAGGACGGACGTGCGGAGGACACGGCCGCAGCGATGTGGCCTTGGCCAACGCCTGATAAGGAGCAGAAAGTGAGCTCTGACCCTGTCTGCAAAAATCTCCCCTAGGAGATACAGCCAGGAGCCAAGGCCATGGTGGGAACGGCAACGAGCACAAACCACCCCATCCGACAGAGATGCCATAGCCAAGAGCCCGCAGGCCACAGCGCGTGCTCTGCTGCTAACGATCTCCACCGATTTTAATTTAACAAGGGAGGATGACAGCCACAAGCAGGCCGTGGGCTGACAGCGGTCCAGAGGGGTTGGCGGAGATGAGAGCAGGTCTGTGCCCAGGTGAAACACGAGGACAGGGCCATGGAAAGCGCATTACCTGTCCGCTTTCACCACAGTAAGGAGGGGATGCGAGGGGTACAACCAGCAAGGGGAAGGGAAAAGTGCCTGGCACGGAGCTTAGCTCAGGAAAGACCCAACAGACAGCGAGTGAGCCCTGGCAGGGATTCGGGGACCGTCCCTTGGCCCTGAGGGTGCTTCTTGCCTCTCTGAGGTCCCAACGCTGCTTTGGTGCTGAGCAGATGGGCAGCACACATCACTGGGCAATGAGGAAACCTTCCGAGAGCTCCTCAGTCACCCTGGGGCCAAAGCAAATTCAGATGGAGACCCGTCTCCATCTCAGCCCGTTCCTTCCTCGCAGCCGTGCTGCTTCTCCCTTCCCGTGCCAAGCCACAAAGCTGCAGGCAGCGACAGGGCGGACAAGCTCCTTCTCCGACCGGCTCTGCCAGCCTGGCTCCGTGACATCCTTCCCCCAAGCCCAAGGAAACCCCTGTCCCTTTCCCACTGAGCCTTGCCCCAGAACTCCAAGAGGAGAGAAGCCTCAATGGCCTCAAGGACTTCAGCTAGAAATGTTTAGCACCCAGAGGAAAGGTTTTGTACCCCAAGTAGCTTCTTTGCTGATGGAGAGCAAGAAGGAGAGCGTCTCGTTCCAGCTGTCGGAGTGAAGATGCTGCGGTTGCCCTGGTGAAGAGCTGCACGCAAGCCCAGACCCCTCCAAGCAAACGGCCCCTCTACAGCTGGGGAGGGACGGGAACAAGCAAAGGGAACTGCAGCAGGGAGGGCTTTGGGGAATTTGGAGCTGGGCTAATTTTGCATGGGTAACAACTCCGCAAGACAAGTTCCCTGTCGCAGAGACACCGAAGGCCACTTGCTCCCCTTGCTCCCCGTCCGAGGCAGCAGCCAGCAAGTAACTGCAAGTCACTGCAGGAAAACACCAGAGCCAGGAATCACGACTCCTCTGCCACACTTACTGTCCCCTTACCCGCAGGATCCCAGTGCTGCAAAGCCCTGAATTCTGCTCTCTGGAGACCGAGCTCCAGCAGCCCGGTGTTTGCACGGCCAGCGGAGCTTCGCCCGGGAAGGCTCATGGCTTTAACCTTTCCCATTTGCAAGGGGCTGTGAGGTCTTAAGGAAAGAAAGCAAATGAAAATGATATTTCAAAGGGGGAGAGAGGAGGTAATGACAATTAGGGTTTTTCTTTACCCACCCCAGGAAACCTTGGATGTCCCCACCATCAGCCTCACAGCTCACGGAGCAAAACCAAGGCCCTTTTGGGTCCCCACACAGCAAGATCCAACGTCTGATCCCACAGGCATTACTGTGCGCCTCCCATCACCCCCGACACCGAGCCCCCACTGTGCTGCCCACCCAAGGGATGCTACGATGTTGGTCAAGGGGCAAACACAGCCTGACGGGTGTCAGACTGAAGCTCTTGTCTCGCCGCAGCTGGAGGCATTTCCACCCTTCCCAGATGCTCTGTTGACGGGGCTGGATGTGAAGGTAACGCTCCCCGGCTCGCTGCCACACCGCAGGGAAGGCAGGATGAGCCCCCGCAGGGGACTGCAACGGCATTTCCTGGATGTCAGGAAGCAGAAGCGATAGCTGCCTTGTGAGTACATAAAAAAAAAAAACCTCTTTTGCTGAGCTGAGCCCTTGTTTTGGAGGGACCGACCACCCCACCGAACAACCACATCTCCCTGTGCACCTGTGCTGAGCCGGCAGCGCTCGAGGACCCACCGGCAGACCATCACGGTCAGACACAATGATGGTCACCATGCCAGAAGGCAAGCACTTTATTGCACGGTCTCATCCTGCCAACAGCGCTAGGCTTTGGCCTCCCAAAAAAGGAGGCAGGACAGAGAGCTGCAGAGACCAGGTCACAGGAGGGAGAGGTGAGGACCAGGAGCATCCTGCCCGGGCAGGACCACTGTACAGGTTTTTTTGATGCAGCAAGGTAATTGCGTCCAGAAAGGCATGGGTGAAAAATAAAAGCACTACACGGCTCAAGTGGAAAGGGAGAAATGATGCTCAGCACTGTCGCTTTGCTTGCCAACACCAAACCTTGGAGCTGGCTGAGTGTGGGACAAACCTTGGGATTCCCAAAAAGGCCATGAGAGCTCTCAGGCTGCTCTTGTGCAAATCCAAGAGTTGATTTTCTCCTGGGCAAAACACTGAAATGACCAAGACGTTCAGCTGAACAAGGCAGCTCATAAACACCCCCGGACGCCGGCTGACGGCTCGTTCCTAGAGAAGAGTCCAAGTTTGACGGAACATTTTCCATCAAGCTGAAAACAAGTATAAAAACCATTGCCGGTAAAATTTCCGCACAACAAAAATCAGCAGGA
>NW_009615912.1:44206-45449 GCF_000690535.1 Cariama cristata
CCTTTTTTTAAGCAGGGTCCCATTCCAACTGGCAGCAGTTTTATGCCCAGGAGCAAGGACCGCAGATGGGGTCCTAAAAACCAGCGTGTGGTGGAGACTCAACTCACACAGCCCTCGCTCGGGGGCCAGTGGTTATCTCCACCGCACAAGCCTGGGTGTGCTCCGCGGTGCAGTCCCGGTGGGGAGGGAACCTCTGTTTGTTTTGCTATTTTTTTAGTCTGGGACTTAAATTTCCTCCTAAACAGAGTTGTTTGCAATGGGGCCGAACCAGACGTCAGAAGTAGGTTGGAAGCAGAGCCAGATCCCCTGGGATGCCCGCAACCCTTTTCCCACCCGGCTGGACAAGCTCCAGCACTTGGGAGGCCCCTCCAAAAAAAAAAAGTGCAGCCCCTTCCACACTCTGCGACCCACCCTCAAGACACCTTCCAGCTCAGGGGTTTGAGCAAACCGAGATGCTGAGGGCACAGGGCGAGAGCTCTTTGTCACATTTTCTGTGCTCACTTCCATCTTCTGGGGCAACGGGCAAAGATAAAGAGCCTTAAAAGCTCTTGTGATCCTGAAGGGCGAGACGGAAAGTTAATTTTCCTGAAGCTACAAGAAGGGAGGGAGACGGACGGCAAAACTCCTGGGGATCTCCTGCCTCACAGCCCAGATCCCCTCCTTGGGTCCCGCCGGGGTGACCGGCAGCGACAGGCAGCACAGGGTCCAGCCACGTTGGACGTTGCACCCATGGGATTAACGGCCCCTGACGCCGAGACCTTTGAGACAAGACCACGGGCTCAGCCTCCTAAAACCTTCGCCGGACTGTCCCAGGGCCCCCCGCTTTGCACGGCTTCGTAAACTTCTGCTAACAGAAGCACGGCGTTCCTCGAGACACGGCTCCTACCCCGGCTCCCGGTGCAGGGCTTGCTACCAAAACCGCAAAGAGAACAGAAAGTTATTTCACATCTTCCCGTGCCAAAACAACACATCTCTCCCAGCGCGCCTGAAAGGCCGCAGATCGACTCGCTCCCTCTGAAGTCTGCGCACAATGCTGGTTTGAATTAGGCCCAAAGAATTCAGATCCAGCTCCTCCGACGCCGCCCATTCTCCAGGCAGCGCTAATAAAAGCAAAATAAACGCCGGGAGGGAAACACTCAGACACCAACTCCGGCCTTAGTCACTTTTCCTCCGTGCCCACGCTCCCATTTTAGGGCAAGCAGGAGTCTCCGCGGGCTGCAGATGCAAACGAGCCGCGTCTCCC
>NW_009615912.1:45984-46621 GCF_000690535.1 Cariama cristata
CCACCGCGGGCATCTGTGCCACGGCTTCCCGGGAGTGACAGACCCCGGGGGGACCCTTCCGGGGTGTGGAGGAACCTTGCGGCACTCTGTCCCACCGGGACCCCCTTCCTGGGGGGAGGAAGGACCCCGTGATGCCTTGTCCGGCACAGCTCCCTTCCTGGGGGGATGGAGGGACCCCGAGACACCCCATCCTCCACAACTCCCTTCCTGGAGCACACATGATGTTGCCCCTCCTGGAGCATCCACAGGCCCTGTGATACCCTATATCCCGCAACGTCCTTCCTGGGTCATACACGGACCCCATGCCACCCCATCCCCCCGTGACACCCTTCTTGGTGCACACACGGCCCCTCTGATAGTGGATGACCTCCTGCAAAGCCCTTCTGGGGGCAAGCCCGCACCCCATGACACCCTACTCCCTGTGACACGCTCCCTAGGGTGTCCACGGACCCTGTGATGCCCCACTTCCCGCAATGCCCTTCCTGGGGCACGCACGGACCCTACCACACCCTGCAGTGCTCTTCCTAGGGCACACGTGGTCCCCAGCGACACCCTTCTTGGGGCGTGCCCAGACCCTGTGACACCCCACCTCCCGCAAAGCCTTTTCCCGGGGCGTGCATGGACCTCACCACACCCC
>NW_009615912.1:46645-46952 GCF_000690535.1 Cariama cristata
ACACAGGGACCCCATGACCCCCCCCCACCCACTGCGATGCCCTTCCTGGGGCTCACAGGGACCCATGACACCCAGCCTGGGGCACACAGGGACCCCGTGACACCCATCTTGAGACACGCACAACACCCATCCTGGGGCACACAGAATGCCATGACACCCATCTTGGGGCATGCAGGATCCCATGATGCCCATCCTGGGGCACACATGGACCCCATGACACCCTATCCACTGCGATGCCCTTCCTGGGGCTCACAGGTACCCATGACACCCATCCTGGGGCACGCAGTCACCCCATGACACCCATCTT
>NW_009615912.1:47023-47395 GCF_000690535.1 Cariama cristata
CCCAGGCCCCCCGTCCTGGGCCACGCAGCCCCCCCATGACCCCCCATCCACTGTGACGCCCTTCCTGGGGCTCACAGGTACCCATGACACTCATCCTGGGGCACGCAGTCACCCCATGACACCCATCTTGGGGGACACGGGGACTCTGTGACACCCATCCTGGGGAATGCAGAACGCTGTGACACCCTATCCACTGCGATGCCCCTCCTGGGGCTCACAGGTACCCATGACACCTGGGGCACGCAGTCACCCCATGACACCCATCTTGGGGGACACGGGGACTCTGTGACACCCATCCTGGGGAATGCAGAACGCTGTGACACCCTATCCACTGCGATGCCCCTCCTGGGGCTCACAGGTACCCATGACACC
>NW_009615913.1:0-248 GCF_000690535.1 Cariama cristata
GCCAGAGGCTGCGTGGGCACGGGAGTGCACCGGGGTTCCTGCACCCCCCGGCCGGCTTGGCATCAGGGTTATTCCTCGGATCCTGCATCCCCGGCCGGTTGGGGTTGGAGTGCAGCCCAGATCCTGCATCTCCCGAACTGGCTGGGTGTAGGGGTGCCCAGATCCAGCAACCCCTTTCCAGATCCTGTGCCCCTGGGCTGGCTGGGCATGGGGTTGCAGCCCGGGGCCTGCACCCCCTGGTCCCGGTC
>NW_009615913.1:269-4726 GCF_000690535.1 Cariama cristata
GCAGGGCACCAGAGGTGCAGCCTAGGTCCTACACCCCCTTGCCCTGCACGCTCCGGGACAGTTGGGAATAAGGTGCACCTTGGTCCTGCATCTCCCAGCCTGGCTGGGCATGGGGGTGCAGTCTGGATCCTGTGCCCCCTTTCCTTAGTCCTGCATCCCCAAAGTGGCTGGGCATGAGGGTGCAGCCCAGGTCCCGCATTTTTTTTTCACTGAGCATGGGGATGCAGCCTGTATCCTTTATCTCCTTGCCAGGATCCTGCACCCTCTGGACCAGCTGGGCATGAGGGTATGCCCCAAGTCCTGCAGCCCCTTTCCTGGGTCCTGCATCCCCTGGACCAACTGGGATAGGAATGCACTCTAGATCCTTAATCCCGCTGTTAGCTTGACTGGATGGGGATGCAGGACTCCAGGTCCTGTAAATCCCCCAGTCTTGCACCATGGGCTGCCCTGGGCTAGCTGGGCTTAGGGGTGCACCCCGGGTCCTGCACCCATCCCAGGTCCTGGACCCCAGTCCCTGAAGAGCTGTGGCTGGGAGGGTCTGTGCAGCGGGAGCTGGGCAGCATGGTCCTGGATACCTGCGAGTGCGTGGGACCTGGGGCTCCCTCACCCAGGTTTGGGGGGGGGGCAGGCTGGGGTGTGCTTAGTGCCTCGGCTGCGATATTTATAGAGTTCCTGATTAGGGAGCTAACAAGGCTATTTGCACTTAAATGAATTGGGAGAATGGAGTGGAATCAGCCGAAGTGCAAACGGTGTAATTACACAGTCTTTCTACAGCATCTGGTAATTAAACACATAGATCCTCAACTTTGCCATCTCCTAGCTTTAAAAAAAAAAATAGAAAAGTAGTGAATGCAAAAATAAACTACTGAGACATTGACTGTAGTAAAGGATAACTCGCACTCTCGCCCAGCCTCCTCGGAGTTAGGCAGTAGTAGCTCTTCCAGGCAAGTCCTTGTGTTTTCTAAACAATTTGCCAAATCTTCTGCCACATCCCTGGTAGGCATTGGCATGGACTGGCGAGTCCGAAAGTCCTTACATCTCTGAGCACCCTGGGCTGACAGGCATGTTGGTTACCTGCATGAACCAATGCGACTGTGTCTATGGAGCTGCCAAGAGCAGCTTGGAGAGCAGAGCACTTCATGGATGGTCCTACCTGATGAAATGGGCTGGCGAGTGGGCAGCTGCGAGCTGTAGGTGTCCCCGAAGCCGGGAATAAACCTCTTAACACCAATGTAGTATTAAGCAGCAGGCATTCTCTTTATTGCAGCTCTGGATGCACGGGGGATCGCTCCACCTAACGTGCACACCCAACTGTTACCTTGAACAGGTTATACAATTGATTACGTATTCATTGTAATTCCTGGAATCGGGATGTGTATTCATTACTTTTCCCTGAAATCATTTACCTATGGTGCCTCCCCTTCAGGCATGCGCAGTTAATTATGGGAAGGGTCTGCTGGGGTCATTTAGGGCCTCAGTGGTCGTCCTCTGGTGTCCGCTGGATGATCTCCTTGTCTTGAGTTTGCGTGGTTCAGTCTTGTAGACGTGGCAAGGGGAGTTTGAAGATTGTTGGATACTTTTCAACATGTCAGTGATTCATTATAGGTCTTGTGCATACGCTCTCTGTCCTCTAAATCATTTGTCCAATTAGTTTCTCTTTAGTAAGTAACTACCTATAATGTCAGTGATCAATAAGTTTCTCTTATAATGTCAGTGATCAATTAATTTCTCTTTAAAAAGTAACTTTCTACAATGTTGGTAACATAGGAAATGCTGCTTTGTGGGGAAACTGAAAGGACAAATGCAACTAATACCCTTGTGTCCTCTGAGTTAACTTGTCTGGTTTTGGTTTTTCTTCCATAAATGCAATTGGGAAGCAAAGTTAAGTTTATACAAGGGGTTCTTGGGTTGGGACTGCTTTTCCACTAAAATGGTATCTTATCTGTTCAACTTTACCATCTTTGAATGGATTTTTTTTTTCCCATTTTGAGGTTTGAGCTGAGAAAATGAGCCATGAACTTTCAGAACAGCTTAACCGGTGGGAAATACAATAGAGCTGGGTGTGCAGCTCCTGATCCTTTTTCCCATTCACAATGGGACTGGGAGCCCTTTTTCACCTGCTGAAAGTTGAAATGGATAATGGAAATGCAAGGTTTGAGGGTTTGGTGGTTTTTTTCTTCCTCCCTTTTTTTTCCCCTCCTCCCTTAGAACTTACTTCTCTCCTTTTTCTCCAGTTACAATGGAAACGTCAAGGGAAGCTGTGGCTTTGCCGTAACAGGCTTTTCAAGTGCATTGTGAGACCCTCCCTTTCATACAAAGACTTTATACGTGGGAACACACACATTTGGGTTAATTTTCACCCATTAGCAGGAAAGTAACAAGGATCCCACTGAACCCTCAGGGATGAGAACACATTTTCTAATTAACTCCTTCGCGTTCTTGCATTACGTGGATGTGCTGGGGAAGCAGCGAGTCCCAGCCACGCAGCAGTGCGGCTCCTCGGTAGGTGGGCACGAAAGAAAAGACTTGTAAGGTTTTATATTTAACAAGCACGACCGCATGAGCTGGTGTGCTATGTAGGCTGCTCATCGGGGGCTGGGGAGGGAGGGTGAAGTTTGGGTTTGGCTACGAATAAGGTAAGATAGCTCTGACGCTAATGGTACCTTAGTCACTTTTTCTTCCTATTCTGTTCTGCTTTTCTTTTGACTCAACCATCCCCGACGTGCTTGTTCTGATGCCTCCAGACTGTGAGGGTGGCTGGTGGGTCAGTACAAAGTTCCCTACGCCCTTTCGACCAAAGAAACAAAACTGTGGTGGTGCGGGGAAAACTGAGGGCTGGGGAAGAACAAAATACAAGGGGGTTAGATGTCTTCTGCCATCAACCTGGCTACTGTCATTTGGAGGATGAATCTTAACTTTGGGCTGGTTTCAGTATTTTTCTTTTATTTTGACTGTGTCCTTTTGGATGAAGGGTTAAAAAGGTTGAATAATGTTTACTAGTTCAGCTCAAAATCATAGGCTTCCAAGCGTAAAAAAATAGCTAAACTTGCAGATTAACTAAACCCCGGTAACAAACTAATGAAGAAGATATTTAAGTCCTAAGCATTGCCTAAAATAGGCAGCAAGTAAAACCAGGGAGTGACGGATGCTCTTCAGTGGTGGTAGCAGATTGAGTGGAGGTGATGTGTCACTCTAGGAACCTGGAAAACATCACTTTGCATTTAATGGTCATCTCTTACAACGTCAGTCAAATCAGCGTAAGGGGTGGGGGTTGAGCAAAAGGTCTGTACCCGTTCTGTGCTCGCCCTCGGGTGTCTGCCGCTGGGTGTTTGCTCCGTGGGGCTGGATCGGACACGGCTGCTCCGTCTGCAAGAGCCAAAAGCTGAGCGTTGGCAGCACATGTAATCTGCCGTGGACAACCAGTGTCTGTCCACGGTTTATGATGTGAGATTATGGTAACGCTACATTCTCTCACTGCCTCCAGGGCTGCTTGAAGATGCCCTGAGCTTCTCTCTGCACCCACGAGGACAAAACCCCCTTTATTAAAAGGAAGCTGAAACTGTCACGGTGCTGCTCAAATCCACGTGTGGCGATGGTGGCATTAGCGGTTTAGAACAAATCCTCAAATGTCACAAGACTTACGAAAAGGAGAATAGAGTGTGTGCGTGGGTGAGCCTGTACCAGATCGCATTTGCTGAGTGCGAATGAGTCCACGTGCAACATAGAGCTGAGGTGGATGGCTCCCAAGGCATGGGAAATGTCTAGACAGGTGTCGCTCTGCCTGGGTGTACTTCAGTGCTGACTTACCGACTGTCCTGACTCGTCTCTTCTTGCCTTCGTGTCGCTGTTAAAAACCTGCGTGGACAGCAGGAGCGTGAACTCCAGCGCGTGTAAGGCCTGGTCAGTCACAGCGACTGCCGGCAGAGATGCCCCATCTGGTTTACACTGGGGAGAGGCTGTTGAAAGAGCTCATCTCCTACTTGGTGTCTAAAATAAGGGTCAGCCTTGGGCGTGGGTGAGCATCCCCGTGGCAGGACTGACCACTCCCAGGGGCCCTGGCAGCCCTGCCTCCTAAATGCATTGCTTTTTGGCTTCATTTTAAATGCTCCTGAAGAAAGCAGTGCCATTCATTTCAGGTCAGATGAAGCTTTTTGTTTGGTCTGCTCTGTCTTTTGCTGAAAACGAATTTTGACTCTTACCTGCCCCTTTCCTTCTTCAACAGGAGCAGAAAGATCATTTCAAATCCAGCTCTCCTGCTTATGGCTCCTCTTGCACCCTCTCTTACGTGGCCAAATCTGACTTGCACTTCTTCAGTCCCAAGGGATTGAGTGAGGTGTTTGGATAGAAGACACAGAGAATTTGGTTTGTGCCAAGCGTGCACTTCCAAACATAGACCCAAGAACTGGCACAGGTTCCCGATTGTTCTGTCAATGACGCAATTTCCAGTGCAGCCCTTA
>NW_009615913.1:4757-34006 GCF_000690535.1 Cariama cristata
ACAGAAAAAAGCTGCGCCAGCCCCAGAAATCCCTTCTCAATCCCCTTCTGCTTTTACCTTTTTCCTTCTTTTTTTTTTTTTTTGTTTTTTTTTTTTGTTTTTTTTTTTTAAGGTTGATTCACTCCCCTTCTCGTGTCCTTGTTTACCTCCTCACTTCTCCGAGTGAACCGGGAAGGTTATTTTCCTCCTCCTTCATCCTCCCTATGTGAAATCCATGGTTAGAAATGGTCCCCTCGAGCCATGCCGGCAGGGCACGGCTGGGCTCTGTGCCTAATCACCCAGAAGAGTTTGTCCTTGCTCTTCTGCTCTTCAGGGATTTGTAGGTTGATGCTGGAAATGGAGCTGCACCCAGGGCCAATGTTTATGGAAAAGTACCTTCTAGCGCTGTGCAGGTGGTAACATCAAATGCAACTCTTACCTGTCTCATGCAGCTTTTGTTTAGGACAGCTAGGTGAAGTCTAAGGAAGAAGGTAAGAGTGAAAGAAGAGGCTAGGACATGGGGACATGGTGTTAATTGCTCTTCTCTTGGGGAGGAAGGGGAAAAAAAAAAAAAAAGATCTGCTTTGGAGTGGGAAAAATGTCAGGAGACCTGGAGCTCTGTAGCAGCCTTGCTTTGGAGGGGAGCCACTCCAGACGGGACAATATTTCCACACCAGTGGCAGATTTCTTACTGAAACACCAAAATCACACCTTTCCCCTTGCATGGGGAAAGCTCATTAGCTTGATGGTGTCTAAAGAGGTAGTCCAAAGTGGCAAAGCTTCAGGGCATTATTTTCTCACATTATTACTGGAAAGAACAACATAGAGAGGCTGTAGGAGAAGAAATTCCTATCGGTACCTCGAGTTAGAGAGCTGAAGGCCATACCTGATATAAAACCTTCTCTCAGCTCCAAATGAGGTGTTGAGACTTGTAGGGAGAGGAACAGAAAGGAAGAATAGGAAAGTAGGAACATAGTGTACAGATTAATCGAGATTTTAGGTATATCTGGGTATCTGAATTCTTTCTCATCCATAGTCCTTCCTCACCCGGGAGACTTAGATTTTGTTTGTCCTCGATTCTGCACCAAGATTACAATAGAAAACAAAATTCTAGCTCAATTGCACTTTATTTTAAATCAATGTCATATTAACCTACAGAAGGGATAATAAACTCTACAAACCCTGTAATAATTCTTAGACTTGTTAGGAGAGTGCTTTTGTCAATTTAATAAAATTGCCAAGAAAACCTCCATTAAGCAGCCTCCAGTGTCGCACATTCTCATCCAGGGGCTTTGAGAAGGCAGAACTGAATGTTTGCATTTGAAGCCATCAATTTTTTTCAAGTTTATTATTACTGCTAGTGTTTTGAATAGCTTACTTCTGCCAGCCAAACATCTGTAGTAGCCATTTGAGAGTACAGCAAAAACGTACATTTTAAAAAAAAGCTATTGGAAATGTTGACAGAGGTTCCTCGCTCTAAATAAAATAGAGTTTATATTCATCTAAACACCTGGTAAATGGAATAACGATGCTGCAGACAGCAAACTGCTTGCACTGCCTGTGTAAATCCTACAAAACGGGTTAATCTGGGCTGTGTTGTGAGCATCTTGTGCGACTTAGCCTGTGCTGCAGGAGACTTGCTTCATAGGTTTAAAGCATAGCTGATGGCAGAGATGGTTGCTGTAGTACTTTTGAGACTGGGTAATTTCTCATTTACCTTCTGAAAGCAGCGCATTGCCCTGACGGTCAGAGAACTGGGGGTGATGGAGCGGAAAGAGCATCCCCGGTCGGGCTGTGCGGTGCCGCCGACTCCTGTTTCGCCAAGCTCTCGGCCGCTGGGGACGGTCCTGGGCCAGGCTGGAGGCACGGGAAGCCGATTGGCACCGAGGGCCCATCAGGACAAGGGCGTTTCTCCATCAATATTTCATCACCTCCACTCTCACTGACCTCCTGGGCTGCTGCCTTGACTAAATCTAAGCGACTTTGCTGCTGATTGAGAGTAGCAGCGACGGAGTTGTGGTGAGCCTGCGGGGAGTGACTGTGGGGAGGATCGGCTTTGACGCAGCATCCTTGCTTATATTCCCTTATTCCTGGAGCTGGTTGGGGCTTACCTTTCCCTGAGCTCCCTGGGAGCCTGGCACTGACCTGCCCTCGGGTGTTTGTCCTGCTGGTCCATAGGGGAGTTGTGAGGGGCTGCGGTTTCCCTTCCATCACCAGATCTCACACTTTCCCTTACCGAAAGCCCACCACGTCCTTCCCACAGTGGAACAACTAATTCAAGACACGAACAGAGGGCATCCTCAGGTTGTGTGTGGGAGGGAGCTCTTGTTTGCTGAGGTGGAGAGCAAATCCTGGGTCTTCACAGAAGCAGCATTTTTGGCAGCATTACCAAGATAACGCGGAGTGTATTAAGTCTTTAGCAGCCTCCTGATGCTTATTCCAGCGTTCATACCTTGATGTACTGCCTGCCTGTGCTGGCAGATGACTTTAGCTTAAATTGCTTTCCCTCCAGATGTCTTGTTTTAAATTTTTGTGTGTGTGCAAATTTCAGGTGGTCCAATTAAGCTGGAAGAATAAATCTTGCTCATTAGCAAGAAAAACTAAACAGCTTGGTCTTGTAGAATAAACCTTGGTAGGTAACGCAACTGATGTGATCTTCCATCAAAGAGTTCATTTACAAATAGTCATACTTCCTAGGAGTATCTGGGGGAGTTAAAGCCCTAAAAAGTTCACTTAGCAAAGCTGGACATAAATACTTCCATTTCTTAACAGTTTTTTCCATTTATTAATGATATTCCCCCCACCCCTTGCTCTGAGCATTCATTGCAAGGTTGGTGGCCCCACAGAGCAGAGCGCTGCAGACTGAGCCTTTTTCCCACTTTAAGCTACTTTTTACCAATTCTTTTTGCCTTCCCATTCTCCCTCTACCAGTTGTGCTTAGTGGGGTGGTGATCTCCCACAGGACCTTAAAATAGACATTGCTGCTTCCGTATGAGACTTAATGTAATGGCTTTGTTTCAAAGCAGTGGGAAGAGTAACAGAAGGATGTGGCGATGAAACAAAAAACCCAGAAATAATCAGCATCGAGAAAGAAAAGTACCTCATCTGGAGGTGCTCATGGGAAGTGAGGAGCTGGGGTGTCCAAGCCAGGAAAAGAGGAATATTTCATACTCTGGGCAGGGTGTATTGCGTACAGCTGGGTGATGTGTGCCAAAGCCACGGGGCTTGCTGGGGTCCTGCTTGTCCTACCTGGCTTTATTCTTTCTTCCCATAGACAAACCATGAGTGGCCAGCCCTTCAAAAGTCATATTTAACCTCAATAAATTCCATAAGTATGGAGACAGGTAGGATTTTCTCCCAAAACTTCTAACTGCTCTAAAAAAGCAGCCCAAGAAGTAAGCAGGTTTGGAGCGGTCACAAGCCATAATACTGGTAGGGTTTTTATGACCCTCTCTTGAAGCTGGGACTCAGTGACTCCAACCATTTGGGTCTGGCTTAAGCAGAGCATGTTTGTCTCTGCTGAAGTACACCAGAAAGTCCAGCTTTGACTTTGTCCTACGCACCCTAGGAAGAATTTTGGGCAAAAGAATGATTAATGTTCCTTAATTAAGGCGCATTCGCTTAAATAGCACATTGTGCAATTCAATTTGTCTCTTGGGTTTCTTGTTTTGTGCAGCAGTTTCTCTTCTGATTTTTTTTTTTTTATTATTTAATGATTTTATGACCCAGAAAAGAAGAGATTCCATTCTAGGGCTGACTCTGATCTGTCCTGCTGGTGCTTTTATTCCCTCCGCAGGGAAATGTCTTTGTGCAGCCGAAATCTCTGCTCTTGCTCAAATTAATAGGGTCAGGTCTGAAGAGATGGTGAGAATGGTTTCCCTTTTCTGCCCAGTTTATAAGCATGTGAATTTTTTGGTAATTTATGGCCAAACCTGTGCTAGCAGCCATTTTTGGCAGGAATCTATAAGATTTCAACCCTTGCACAAGCCTTTTGCTATTAATTGCATTGTATCTGGGGACTATTCCTAAGATGAGACTAGTCAGAAAAATAGCAGTTGTTTCTGCTGGCTTTCTCCCTGGGAAATTCTACTGTACTACACGTTATTGCAATTTTTTTTCTTATGAAAGGGTTATCTGATTCCTCTCTGTGGACTCTTCCTCCACACTGTAGTTTTAAGTCTAAATATAACCTCCTTCCCATGCAGGAAACTTGTGTTTGTTTTTTTTTGTTTGTTTGTTTTGTTTTGTTTTGTTTTTTTAAAATATTGTAAGTAATTTGTTTCAGAATCACTGTGAAACTTGGTTTAAGAGATATTACTGATGCTAGAGAAATTGGCTGGGCTGGCTGCACGGCTGTTGTAATGGTTTTTAATGGGCATTTTTCTTGTGTTGGATATGTGGTTTTGGCTTTCTTCTGTGAAGGAGAGGGGAGATGTTGGAACTGCTGGAAACATTTTGTGTTTATTTTGATAGCTAGCTCCTTTCCCACCAGTTATTCCATCGTGTGGGTCTGGGGGTGATGGGCTGAGTGTTGGGAAGGGTGAATTCAGTAAAGCACCCAAATTGGCTCCTGAGGGGCTGGAGAGCGTGGTCCTGCCCTGTGTCTGGGGTTGAACACGGTCCTGGTGCTAAGGGCTTCACTCTTTTAAGTCGAACAACATAATAAGAATGTTTCTCTCTCTCTTTCACTTCTAGATTTTCAGAAGAGCTGACAAAAATGGTAAGTCTGTACATTCATATTTCACGTTTCTTGACTGAACTTTTGTCAGTGCTACCATTTTTCCTGATAGTAACATCGAACTGTTTAAATGTCCTTCAGTTTACTGGGTCTGATGCTGATATGGTCTAAGTGTCAGAAAAGGTTTTCTTGTTTCTTTGGCTGAGATATCCTTAGAGCAGACGTGATACTAGCGTGCAGGTCAGCACGGCAAGATCCATCAGATTTGGGACAATTTCACAAAAAAGAACATAAAAATAAACTGCAGCTAAGTGATAAGTGAGGATCCACCTCTTGGTAATCTTGGAATAACTCTGCCAAACAGACCTAATCTGTGAATATTAATAGTGTGGTTCCTGAAGGACTGGACACAGACATCGAGGAGCATCATGTATTGAGGTGTGTTTTCAGTCTCTGCCTGCAGAAAGCTGAACAACTTTGCTGAGCCTAGTCTTGCTCTTGGATGGGGAATAACATGGAAGTGTCAGCGTTAAATGACTTGGGATCCTGAAAGGAGAGAGCTGCTCTCCTGTGAGATTATGCAGTTATGGGAAAAAGAGCTAATGGGTCCAATCCCAGGGTCTCTCTCAACCCTGAAAAGGAATTTAAATTTAGCTCCTAGCTAAAATCCCAGGAGTTAGTCTTTAATCTTCCCCTGTTGTACCAGAAGAAAATTAAATACGCATCAAAACTGTGTGTGTTTGCAGAGGGACACATGGGAAGGTTGTGCAGAGGAGTGCAGGGGAGAGTTTGGTTTTTCCCTACCGGATTTAAAAGGGAGTTACCTGATTTCTGCAAGAGCTTGTAGACAGATATGATCGCTGCCCCTAGGCAAGGCAGTGGAGGATGCTGTCACTGGCTGGCCTGTAAGCGGGAAATGCCCTGTTTAATGTGGGCATTTGGTTATAACAATCTCCAGTTGTTGAATAGTTGGAGACCTGGAGGTTTTGTCTGACGAAATATTAGATGCTGCCTCTGAGAGATGCTGCCTGCTGGCTGGTGTGCCTGTCCCCATGGAGCGGAGTGCCAGGGTTGCCAGCTTGTAATGAAGTCTTACCAGTCACTTGCTCTCCGTCAGAAGTCTGGTCTGGTGAGGTTTTTGGGCTACAGTCGTCAGTGACTTTGTTGCAGGCAGAAACCGGGCTAAAATCTGTGCTTAGTTATTCCCATCTCGAAGTCAGCAATGCCACTCCAAACTTTGACCTGTGAAACTGTTCCTTGCTAAGCCCGTGTTTAGCTTCCCTCCTGCCGGAGACTCATTCCAATTTCCCGGAGATCCTCTGTATAGGGCAGCTGAAATCAAAAGCAGTGATTTTACTTTTCGGTAACGACTGTTACTCTGCTGAACAAAGCTTGAAAGGACACATTTTACCCTATTGGTCTTGATGTAATTATTTCCAGTGACTGCTTCTTGAGCTCTGCCAAATGATGCTGCGCTTTCATTTTAGTCTCAATTAAATTTATAACAGCTGCAATGGGGCTGAAGAATTGGACCTCAAAGCACAAAACCTTGTTTTGGCTGTTGTCTTAATATTAAGGCTTTTCGAGGATGGGTGAGTGGAGCGGCTCAGAAGTTGCTCTTGAAGCTTTGGTATTCCCCGCTCACCGCAGCCGGGGACAGACAGACACATCCATCCAACCCAGCCAAGAGACCAAAGCTGTCATTTTGATGGTTTTACCACATCACAAGGTCACGGGGGTTAAATTTTAGTGCAGCTCTTGCCACAGGGACAGCTCTCCTAGTGTATTTGGTAGGTGCTGGTGGCAAGCCGTGAATCTGTGTTCTGTGGCGTGGGTAATAACTTGGGGAAATGATGAGGCTTTGCACCCACTTGGTCTGCTCCAGTCATGGGTCTTTGAGAAGAAAGATGTATCTTTGGAAAGCTGGTGACTTTTGCTGACCGGTTCCCTTGCTGTTGTTGAAACCCACCCAAATCTCCTGATTTTGCAACCTTATACTCTGTTATTAATGATGGGCAAGCACTCCGTCAGTGTTTCAGCATGAATAACAGGTAAAGGCCAAACAAGGTGCTTCCATCAGCAAAAGCAAACCTGTTGATTTTTACCTTACCTCTGCTCCTTACCCTGGGACAAATCTACCCAGCTCCTCCATGGTCTTCTCCCTGGATATTTCTGTCTTTGTAAGGGCTGAGCAAATGATCCATGTGGGTAACAGGCGGGATCACTCCACTGCACGTGGACAGGAAGACAGCGAGCAGCTCAGGTACAGTGTGACACTTAAAAGCATTTTCTTGTCAGGTGCATCCGACCAGAGGGAGTCTGGATTTGAGCAAAGAAGTGGAGATTAATACCCCAGAGCTGACCTCAGGGTGTCCATCAGCTGCCCTGGGTACCCAAACACCTCTCCATGGAGCTGCTGTCCTGTCCAGCAGATGGGGGTTCAGGTACCCCGTAACGTAATGCCCATGGGGACCATTGCTCATGGATGAGTGGCCTCTTTGGTTGGCTGTGCCGTGCGGACATGAGAAGGTGTTCACCCCTTTGCAGGTATTCCCCCGGATGCTGCTTGTCTGAACACCTTTGTTCCGTGTTAACCAGTAATATCCCAACTAAAACTCAAACAGGGATGCTTGCACGGATCAGAAGAACTGGAGCTCTTCTTGTCTAGGTCACAAAACGTTAAAACGAGTGTGGATTGCCAGTGAGACGTCTGCCACCCTGTAGCTCTTAAAGCATTGGGTGCAGAGGTGATGGGCTGACTTGCCAGGACCCATCATTGGCTTGAGGTTCTATGAGTAGGCACCAGCAGGACAAGCCCTACCCCGATGTCTGGTGGTTAAATTGATGGTTCCTTCTCAAAGATGGTGCTGGGCAAGAATTGGAACTGCCAAGGGTGAGAGCTGTCACTGCCAGGGTGCAGCAGGTCTGAGCGCCAGGCTTGCAGGGGAGTGAGGAGACCAAGGTCTCTGAGCATAGGCAGCAAAGGGGGTCCCCTCTCCAGCCCTGCTGAGGCTGCTGGCTGCAATTGCTCTTCTGAAATGGGTCCTGCTTCTTCCTAACCCTGGGTGGGCACTCCAGGGGGTCAGTTAATAAAGGCCAAATGCTCTCTGAAATGAGAGTTATCTCCATCTCTGCTTCCACTCTCATTGCTTGCAGTGCAGGTGAGCTGCAACTACTTTGTTCGGCCAACACAACACAGTGCTCTCCAGGGGACTGATGCTGCCTGGCAAACGGGATGCTGCCTTTTGCTTTTTACGACCTGGATGACAGGCTGTCACAAAGTAGTCTGCATTTAAGTGGCAGCTCTATCCCCGCGTTGCTTTCTACAAGGTGAGGTGGCCAAGCATGTGTCAATCTCAGCGTGGCTGCTTTCCAATCCCGCTGGGTAGGGTTGTCTCTGTGATCTTGGGGCTGTCTTCTGAAGGACTGTACATCCTGCAATGGTTTTCCCTACATTTTTCCAGATGCTGCTTTTGTCTTGAGACAACACCTACTGGTCGTGGTGGCCAGTTTCACCATTCATTTGTACTTGCTTAACTCTTGTCAACAGAGTTTGCCACTCTTCATAATTAGCTCAGGATGTTCCTCCGCAGCCTTTTGGGGTCCCGGCTTCCCACGGCTGCCCCTCCAGCCCCCCGCGGCCCCACCGCTGCGGGAGACGTTCAGGAATATTTCCCTTGGTACAGCCTCCCTGCAAACTGTGGCTCAGAGGTTTCAGATTGTGTTTCACACATCTGAAAAAATTCCTTGGTTTTGCTAGTGCTTGGAATACAATTTCTTGTTCTTTAGTGTTTGCAAATGTATTGTTCAGAATTGCATAACGTATTTCCCTCTGCTTCGGCAGGTGGTTGAACAAGCCCACAGGGTAGACATTTCTTCTGAAAGAATCTGGACAATGAGTATTTGTCAGCATTACTTATGACCTTGCAATTTTTAAGCAGGACTAACTGTCTTAAAATCACAATATAAGGAAATACCTTTCATTGCAGCTAAATTAATGTCCAGGCTAAGAAACTGCCTCTATCTCTTCCTGCCTATTTCTCCAATCACTTAGCACTCCCTTTTTCAAGCTTCTGAGAGTAATAAATGAGAGGTAATATCTTTGTATTTAATATCCCTAGGGATCTCTTTTTCACAGTTTTCTCTTTGACATCCTGGCCTTTATTTTATTGATTTGTTGAAATTCAGGCCTTTCATGGTTTCGCCTGGTACAGCTCCAAGGAGCAGTGGAAGCATCAGCCTGCCGCTTGCACATGTCACGGCGGGTGGCCTGTGTGCCGTACACAGCCCTCCACTGAAACATGAAAATCTTGCACTTTTAGATGTTTGTTAGAATCCTGGGAAGGGACCCTGAGCCCTGGACAGGCTGCTGAAAGCACAAACTCACAGATACCCCAAAATATTTCACTCTGGTAACAGGCTTCTGCTGTCTCCACACCCGCGGAGGTTCTTGTCGGGCAGGGACTTTGCTCTTTTCAATTAACCGGCTGAGATGAACCATTATCTGGTGCTGTGTGCTGGTGGCATACTGGGGGAGAGAGCTCTCAGGGCAGGGACCACTGGCAACTTTACCCAGAACTGGCAACTCTTGCTTTCCTCCGTTGGGCTGAACCCTCTCTCATAGACCTGTGTAGGAACCCGACAAAAATGGGGGAAAACATCTGAAGAAAACTTCAGCTCTTGCCTTCTAGTTTAACTACAAGACCTCATGTAACTTTTGCCCTCTAGAGATCAAATGATTAAAGGGGTCACCTAAAAGGCAAAGGGGGGGATTGTAAGCTTCAGGAATTGTCTCATTTAATGTGCAGCTTCCTACAGTCAAGAAGTCTTAAAGTTTGAAATCTTCTCAGCATCTTCTTCCCCCCACCCCAGCCTGGTAAAAACAGCACGTATGGTGTTAAAGCAACGTGGCTTGTTCAGACACGGTAACTATGGAGCCTGATCGTGTGAATTCAAGAGCTTCTCCCTCCTCCCCTTCCTTCCAAAGCTCCTCGGCATAAATTGTTAATTCATGTAAAATTGGATGTTCTTGGTGCGAGATGCTAAAACACATTATTGTTCCTGCCATGTTCAAGTACTTGTATCAAGGTGATTCGATTCAGTACCTACATGTACTGAGAGATTGCTAACGAGGCAGCTCTTGCTTGTTAAAAGATGTCTTGGTCTCCTGCCCCAGAGAAGTGAGATTCTGTCTCTAATGCCAGCTAAGTCCCCAGCCTTTCCTCCATCGATAATATCAAGCAGCCGAACTTACAACTCTCTGTGTGATAAACTCAGCAAACGGGCCGAAGAGCACACCTTGAAATGGGGAACACATTGGAGACATCTGGATAAACTGGCAAATGGTCTGAAAAAAGGGAGAAAGGCTGAGGCGTAACCTTCTGACTGTGAATAATTCAGCTGTCTCTAGTCATGCTTTGCAGGGCCATGGCTGTTAGTCATTCAAAATAATCTTTTTCTTTTGTGTAGGAGTGTTTTTCCTTTCTCTGCTAATAAATCCACCTACTGTCTTGTAATCCTCCCAGCCCCAGTAAACAATACTTAATCGTTTAATTGGCATGTGGTAGGAAAACGGAGGCATCTTGTTTTAGGCTGGTGAAGCTGAGCTGTCAGTCATCTGAGTTATCTACTGTGTACTTTAATCGTCTCATTAGAAAGTTGTTGATCAGTTATAAGTTAAATAACCCAGGATTCTCTTTGAAAGATTAAGACAGTTTTATTTTGACAGAACAGCCTTATTGCTAATGATTCATTATAGAAATGTTGCTTCCCAAAAAACAGGAGTTTTATTGTCTTGAATGAAATAATAAGTCTCTGGTCACTGCAGTTACACATGTCTTGAGTGTAACTAAACGTGAAGTGCATCCAGCTTTAATCTTGTGCTTTAGTTTGATGGGTTTTTGCCATAATTATCACATCTCGTTCATGGAAATGGCCGTTGGTCCGACCCATCCACGGGGCTGGCTTGCTGGGCACTGGGGGTTAGGTGGTTTCCTCCGGACCCCTGCCGTGGAAGGGGAGAGATGCAAAAGCAAATGTGCCAAAAACTCGGTATGTGGTTGTAAAGAGCCTGCAGAAAGTGGCAGAAGGAGCTGGCGATGGTGCAGTATTTCACTTGACAGTGATCAGGGATGAGTTAACATTGTGGTTCAGTCAACTTGGCACCTTCCTATGGCTGCTGTCCTTGTGACTTCTGCACCAAGAACTGGCCCAAACTATTGGCTTCCCCCTTGAATTTATCCTATCAGGAGAAGGTGTGGGTGCGAATGAAGCCATTCAACACGTGTTGTCTTGGGTAGCTTCTGCTGTTATCAAAAATAAAATACAACAAAGTGTGAACATAGATTAAACTAATTTCATTTATAAATTTAACACAAAGACCTGGAGTGCAAATGCTGAAAGGGGGTTGCAGTTTTTAGTTGACCCGGATGATGGGCTGAAGGCCTGTAGAGGACGTAGCAGAGCTAAGAAAGGAAAGAAGGAAGCATGAATGCAGTAGGAATAGGTGGTTGGAAAGGGATTCTTGGGCAAGAGCCACCAAGGACAATGGAGTTGTGCCCATTCCTATCCCAGTAGAGTTTGGCTTTAAATAGCTGCCCACAGATCTCTGTTAGTCACTTAAGAGCTCATTAAAGGAGATTTATGCTGTTATTCTTTGTAAGTAAAGGTCTGCATATCCCAGTGTTGCAAGCCTCACAGCAAATTGCACTACAAACAGCGGGGGCACATTCAGAGCCGTCGACAAGCGGGGAACGTAAATATCTTTGGACATCAGCATCCGAACAAACTGACTACGGAGCCTGGTTAGTTGGCAGCGGGGTTGTGCCCTTGGGAGTAGAGCAAGCTCCGCTTCTTCAGTACAAACCAGCTGTGCTGCCCTGCCTGGTGGCTTTGTGGCCGTAATGCCTGTGCCACCGCTGTCCCCTTGGTCTGGGGACCTCACAAGCTTCAAAAGCTGGAAAAGGTAGAAAAAGAAAACCAAGTAAACAAAAAGCTTTGGGCACATCTCTCAGCCCCAGCTCGATCTGTTAACGAACTGAGGCGTGTCATAAGTGTCACCTAAGTAGAAATCACTCTTGTTAATCACCAGTACACAAAGGAAGAGACTGAGGCTTGAGGTGTCTTCCATGGATCAAGATTCTTGATTAAAGGATGGTGGTGGGAGAGCAGGGAAAGCCCTGGGCCTTCAGTGGAGGGAGAGGGCTGAATGAGTCCTGGTGTGGTGGGACTCCAAAAGAGTGTGTGGGTGAAGCTCCCAGCAATTTCCAGCCCTTCCCAAGTGCGTGTGCCTGTCCTCAATGTCATGTTTGTAAGCAGAGATTGTTCCTCTAAGGACTTTGAGAATCTGGGAAATTTGCAGGATTTTTAATGGTAATAACTCTCAAAGCCTCACCCACCCTTTCCAGTCCCTACTTGGAGAAATGGCTTTGATCACCTTTAGTGAGCCTAGAACAGGCAGAAATGGGTGTTCGTCTGTGGATGTGATTAGAGCTCAGATTCACAGCAACCGGACCCAGGTCACTATGTAAACGTTTCCCTTTCCCCCTTTCACTCTGAGAGTGCCCCTCGCTGGCCTTGAGTCATTGGTATGGAAATGGGGACAAAAAGGGGTGAAAATGCCTCTTCAGTTCCGGCAGCATGGGAGCACAGGGAAATGCGGGGAGAGAAGGAAGGGGAAAACTGACACTGGTGAGCAGATGGTCCAAAAACCCCATTTTTAGTGTTAATTTTCAATGCTTTATGTCCCTGGGGGCTCCTTGCCTGCAGAACTGCGGGTTAGAGGAGTCACTTCTGGGTCAGGAAAATGGGATTCTGGTCCAAGCACCACGCTACTGTTGCAATGTGTGCCAAATGTCGTGTATTGCTTGCTTGGCGTCCTGCCCGTGCTGGTGGCTGTACCTTAGTCCTTTCCTTATTTTGGAAACCCAAGAAGCTGTCACCGTTCAGCTTGCTCATCCTGCCTGGGCCCATCTTTTTTTTTTTTTTTTTAATTGACATCTGATTGCTGGGCAAAAAACTTTCATTCTGGAGTTGTTCTGAGTTTAGAAATAGCAGACATCTGTTATTAATTACCTTGTTAATTTATTGAAACATTTTTACAAAACTGCTTGATTGGAATTTAGCATGGTAATTGCCCACAAGTTGGTTTTAAGACTTGAAGTACTTATCTCCCCACCTTCCCCCATCCATTTGAGGCCCTTTTGGAAAATATACTTGCACAGGACTTGATTGGTGGTAAGCAGCTGGGACTTCAATAATGTGGCACTCAAGGCATCACAAGATATCAAAAGTAAGATGTCATAGCTTTGGGTGCTTTTATCAGATCTTAAAAAGATGCCAGGTTAGGGCTGTGATACCTCCATACATACATACATATATCAGAATAAAAAGACCCCAAACACCTAACAAACCTCCTGCTGCACATATGACTCTTCCTTCCACAGCCACAACTCTGCACCTATTTTGAAATTATGCTTTCAGTGTGAGCTCCGGGGAGCCTTGCGGTCCCTGCCGTAATGGGCTACCACTCGGCACAACCACTTCTCTTCCAGACCTTGGTAATTACGTTCTGCATGGCTACTGCTCCTCACGCACCGGGAAAACCTTGAGCTATTCATATCCTGCTGGTGCGTCCAAATTAAATCATTAGTTCTAAGTGAGAATATTTATAATTCTTGCATAACAAAACCAGTACTAGCAGCCACCCACATATAAGTGGAAAAATCCAGTGACAAATCAGGTTTTCTAAGTATGGATAAATCTGGTAGGTTCTTCCATGACCAGATGACCAGTTTAAATGTATTTATTGTGTTTTAAAAAAATAAATCAAAAAAAAAGATTTGCATTTGGATAGTCTAGCTTTAATGTGACAATGAAAAAGCACCTTGAAAACTGTGTAATGACCTTTATTTACCAGGAGAAAGTTCGGGTCTGTTTTCAGTTATTTGGACCCTCGTTTAATTTTCCTAGCTTTCTCTATTGTGCATTCAGTTATCCTTCCAAGTCCTTGCGAAGTTCACAGCACATGGTTTTGAAGACATGACATCTGTTTAAATCAGGACATGCTGTTCCCATAATAATAAACAAACCTATCAACCAGATGATGAATTTTGAGATAATGTAGAAATTGTGAAAGGTGGTTGCCGGCCATGCTTGACAGGCTGTCACTAGATGTGCCCAGCACTTCCATCTACACTCTAAACGTATGAACTTAGGATTTGATTTTCATCATTCACTGGCTTGAAAGGGCACTTCTCAGCTGCTTGTGCCCTTTCAGGGATGCTTTTTTCTTTCAACAAAGATATGAGGGTATCTGGTGCACACTGTGTGCTGCAGAACTGAAGAGCTGAGATTTTTTAGGACCTGTTTTTCTTCTCATGTCACCTCTCACGAGCAAATGCATGTTGGAATCAAGGAGTGTTTTTAGACTTCTTTGGCTGGACCACCTTGATTCTGCAAAGTAGACCTTGAAATGAGTGCATAGGGTTAGGACTTATTAACCACTGTATCCTCATGTGCTACAGGCTGACAGTTAGGCAGCGGTATGGCTTTAATCTGGGCCCACACGTGGTTTACCTAGCGCAAGGTTTAACCAGACAAAATTTGAGCTGGGCAAGGTTTCGATCCAGCCCAGAAACTCCCCCGTGAACTCAAGCTAATGGTGTGGCCAGCACATGAGCTTTGAGTTCAACGACAGAATTGTCCATATCCCACCTACTTCTGCACAGCATCAATTTATAGCCCATCAGTCTCTAAAACGGTTATTCTTGTCCCATTCCTAGAGCTTTCCTTGCCAAGAGAGAAGGCTACCAAAATAAAAGGTTCCATGAAAGCCACAGGAGGGCCACTGTGCAGACGTCTGAGTGTGACCTGCACACGTGGGAATGGTGGTGTGCAGGGAATGGGACGGGAGGGTTATCCACAGCTGGGAAAGATGCTCTATTTAAACAGAGTGCTTGGCCTTCCATGCAACTGGCTTTCTGACACTTCAGTTGATATCTGATAGCTCAGGTGCCTGACCGGTATCATGCAGAATTATTATTTCCTCATTATTCAAGGTACAAATCATTGCAGTGTTGCTGGCCACCACCTGTGTCCTCGCCCTTTTGGTCTAAAACCTGCAGCTAGAATATCAAGCCGGGCTTAAAGAAAAAATTAAAAAAATCAGCGTCACCTGATGTTTGGCCTTCCACAGGCGTGCTTGCCAACCTGCGGTACTTGCTGCCTTGTGACTGTAAGACGTGTTTGCAGGTCGGGCTGCCCTGGGGCTGTGCTGGCACCCTCTCTCAATAATTCAGCTGCTGAGCGAAACCTGTGGTAGAAGTCAATAATTGCTGTAACCTTCAAGGCTTCCTGACAGTTCTGTGTTGATGATAAATGGATTTGAACCTCAAAAAGGCAGTCAGATGCCTAAATACATGGCCTTTCACACCTTCACGTTTTCTTATTAGGCTGTACCTTAGTCCATCAAAAACTGAGATGGTGATGCTGACCCGAAGAGTTGTCTTCCTACGAGCTCCGCCGTCTGAGAAGTATCAGCCCTTGGGGCATCACTGACACCCACTCTCTGCTGGACCTCTCTTGAAGGGGTCAGATGTGGAGGAGCAGGCTAGATCAAAGCTTTTGCACTGGAAGCCACCTACCAGCCTGCTCCAGTGCCTGGATTTTCAGCCTGACCCATCAATTGAGGTTCCGTGCTGACTACATTCATCATTGTTAGAGGTTCAGGGCGGTCTGAGACCTGCCTGCCCACGGGCTTCCTCCCGTGGCTCGTCAAACCTCTTGCTCTCAGGAAACATCGCTCCCCATGCTTAGCAAATGCTGATCTGGTGAGAGCGAAGAAATGTCTGCGTTTGGGCTCCGACTAATTAATGCAGTGTGTTGCCTTGGGAAGCGGGGCAGCCTTCCAGGTGGGTTTGTGTGTGTCTGTGTGTCTGTGATGGAGCCTGGGCAATTCCATAGGCAATGCTTTTTGTCTGCTGTATCCATTCTCTTACTTAGCTCCTCCTTTCAATTCCTTTAATACAAAGTCGGAGACGAACAGCAGCGCTCGGTGTCCCCAAGAGAGGCGAGGAGTGGACATCGAGCAGGAGTTACTGTTTTAGCCTGGCAATTTGAGGTTGAAGGTTTGATCTGGAGGGCAGGATTTCCAAACACTCCCGGTTTGCTTTGAAGTGTACCAGTTAAGGTTTGACATACGACGTAACCTGAAAAAGATGGGGTTTATCTTCTTCTTCTCTCTGTGGGCTGGGACACGTGGGTTTTCTTCTGCAGCCCTCATTAGAGACTTCAGGCTGGACAGGAGCGAATGGGATGTATTATGATGACAGATTTAACAGCTGTGTCACAAGTTGTGGAGGGTAGAAATAAGGGATCGTGGTTTCCCAAGGAGACTTTGAAAAGCTGCTCAATTAGCCAAGAGGATTTTTAAAGACGCTTCTTTCCGGAGCCAAAGTTGAGAGATTTAATTGGGGGCTGCACAGCAAATGTGTCTACACGTCATGATGACAGCCAGCAAAGGGCACTACGGAACGTTTATGGAGCTATTACCTACTTGTGATCCCTGGCCAAAAAACGTGAGCTTTATTGGTAGCGCCTTAAAAATCATGGCTTTTCTTGCCCTGGTTTTTCTGGAGCATGGAAATCGCTGGATGCTGCCAGATGGCCCAGAAAGCTGCAGCTGTAGCTTCCCTGAAGGCCATTTCAGTTGAAACATTATATTCATGTATTTTCCTTGCCAATGGGTCAGTCTTTGTGCAAAACCACCCTGACATCTCTCCCCACTGAGTTCATGACACAAGCCTCAAACCGACCCCAGGCTCCTTGTCCGTGGTCTGGCTCACCCGCAGCGCTTGCGTTAGCAGGTAGCAAACATCAAAGGGCAGAGAAAGACAAAATAGCAGAGCATCCTGGAGAGGCGATAGCCACGAGCGCTTCGTGGGTCTGCTGAGATTTGGCTGCACCAGATGCACTCCATACCCACGAACGGGGACACAAATAGAGCAGGTTTGGCAGGGTGGGGGGAGCTTCCCGGCAGCGAAGCCGTGAGCTCCCGGAGATGGTGTGTGCGTCAGCCCAACCTTACCGTGATGCTGTGCTCTGGTTTTGGGAGAGGAAACTGTCTACAGAAAGGTCTTTTCTGGGCGAAAATGGCATCATGAGGCAGAGGGAAGGCTCTGGCTGTAATGGCAAGCCAGGGAACTGGTGGACGTTGAGGGCGTAACACCCAGGGCGCTTTTTGATCTGTCTCATTAATATCTTATGTTGCCATATCTAGGAAGTTTTTCAAAGTAGATCCAGCAAATCGATATTCTGCCTGCTAAATTCTTCATGTTGTTTTTTTGGCAGAGATGAAGTTTTAAAGTGCTTGGAAAGGACTTTTGCAACTTGGCTGGCTGTAGTAGTCTGGCAGATTAAACAGGTACGGCTGACTGCAGGCTTTGGGGACTTGGTCGATGTGTAGCGGTGACCATGGGACATGGCTTGGGTGCAGGGTCAAGTTCCTAGGGTGGACATCTGCATTTTGAGTGTTGGAATTTGAACCCTACAAAGTATGGGGCTCCAACCACCTCGTGTAGCTCTCTTCTCCTTCAGCAGGCCACGCACTGCGCTCGCAGGCAGGACAGCCAGAGAGCTGGCTGCTGCCTTGTGCATTGAAGCTGGGGGTACCTCTGGTTTGAGCCTCTTGATTAAATCCTTGTGACATCTAGTTTCGCTGCTAGATATTAGTCTGAAGGATCTCAGCTGCTGTTCCCTGCACTGTATTGCCATCCCTGCTGCCCATATGTGTCCCTTATCAGGGGGATGCGGGGAGCATGCAGGGCAGCGGGGACTTCGCCAGGCACCGGAGCCGATGCTGCACTCTGCATCTCCCTGCCCTGAAATCGTCCCTGCGAGATCTGAGCCCTTTTGCCATAAATGAGATTAAAAAAAAGGCTTGGTTTTGTCCTACTCCCTTGGTGGGAGGGTGTCACACTGCAAGTGTTTCCCAGATCGCATTCAAAGGCAGGGAGTGGCTGTGGGATGACTTTGTGCAAAGCTTCTCATCAGCGTTCAATGGATTTCCCTTGGAAGCACTTATGGACAATGCTGCCCTTGGTGGAGAGATGGTCCAGCCTGGATGTTTTACTGTGGTTTTAGCTGGATCAGTGGTGTGGTTTGTGTGCTCCCAGTGTATTACGAAGGAGTGACAAGGTGCAGTGTGGCAATGGCAATACACACCTGGGGGGAGGCGACCTGCACATCGGAGATCCTTAAAATGCTTTTACCGCCACCACAGGCATCTTGAGTGACCCCCAGCTTGACTTACTGCTCTTGCCACCCCGCCTAAATCTCACTTACAGCTTCCATTGCTACTTCTCTCTCTCGGTAGCAGGCCTTTCCTATGTTTGCCTTTCAGTTTAATCCCTGGGAAGTTCCCTCAGGGGCAGCGGAGCAGATCCTGTGTGGAGGAAAATCACTGCTTTTGCCTCCTGTCCCGGTGCTTTGCAAGCCATCCTCTGCTCTTGGCAGCAGCGGAGCAAGGGGCAGCACTGGGCTCTGGCATCGCTTTTAATTAGATATCTTCTGCGGATCAGCTGTATTTATTAAAGATGGTTTATTATAGCTGTTAAAATCAAATACGGCAAAAATTCAATCCAGAACAAATATACCGCTGCAAGTAATCCTTATAATTCGCTAGCAATTTTTGCCAGACAATTGTGAGAAAATATGTTCTGGCAGCCTGTGTTCAGGCAATTGGCCAGGAACAGCTATAAATCATGTGTATCTTTTTCTTCCTATTATCTTTCTCACTCTTTTTAAAATCTGTGGGTTATCAGATAATATACATTGGGAACAAGTATCTTCCTGACTTCAAGTGGGGAAAGCAATGTCTGAAGCTAAAACAATGATACCTCCAGATCTGTAACTCCCAGCAAGGACAATCTGGGGAACAGGAACAGCTCATTTTTTTTTCCTGGGAGGATGTGTTAGTAAAGAGTGAAAACAGATGTTCATGGATGTGAGATGCGGGAGCCTGTGTGGCTTTGGTTTTATGCTTGGTTGTCTGCAACGTGGGAAGGTAGTGTGTTGCTCTGGAAAAAGCCTGCAGTGCTTTCAGAAAGTTTTAGAGGTGGAAATAATCTAAAATGGTTTTTAGAGTGGAAATTTCTCTTCTATGACCCTGCTGCAGCCTCAGTGCAGAGGAGGAAACCTGTCCGTGTGTCGGCCGAGTCGCAGCCGGAGCTCAGCCGTGAGGGAAGATGCTCTGGCTGCACCCCCACTGCCGCTCCGCGGACCGTGGAAGGGCTGGTACACGCCGGGCGCGGGTTCAAGAAACAACTCAGCCCGGGCTTCGGGTTTGGATCTGAGATCGGTTCCTGCTGCCAAGTTTCTGCCTGAATTAGATACTGGTACTGAGGCACCCAGCCTGACACAGCACAGATGCAAACAGTTTCAACCCTCTTGTTACTCATCGCTTCCTAACCTCAGTCTGTGAAAGGGGCCAGATTTTGGGGTGCTGCTCTCAGTAATGATCAGAGTGGGTGGCTTTCGGGGACTTCTGGTGCTTGGCATGTAAACATGGGATTTCATCTCCTTAAGCCAAAATAATTGACTCCAGGAGCCCGCAGAGCCTGTCTATTCTTCAGGCACATGGTGGTTCAGTTATGTGTTGCTCTGCTCTGCTGGCACCGAAACACAGGTTTGCACCTGGTCAGTTCATAAAAATAGGTCCGCTGAGACTTATTTTCCTTTCCAAAGGATTTTCCGTTCGTCATGGAGATGTCACTTTTCCAGCTGAGTGGTTTGCCGGCTTTCAAACGTGCTACACTCTGTTAAGCACGGCTGCTTTTCCTTCCTCACCTTTGTAGTACCATCAGTTGCTTTCTCTGTTTCCTTACACCTCCCTCCCCAATTTCTAAAAAAAGTTGAATTAATATTGGCAAATAGACCAAGATTAGCCAAAATCAGTGTATTTACATTGATAGGCTCCTCACAGTATAATACGCTTTTTGCTTTCTTAATCTGCCATAGGCACACCTGTTAGGAATTCCTATCTGATGCCACTTACCATTTTGTTATTCCTAACAGAGCCCAGAGGGATTCCTTTTGGCTCTGCAGGAGATAAATGGGGCGATCCGCACTCCCGTCAGGCGGGAGCAGCCACAGACCTGCCATGGCACCAAGCTGCCGGCTTCCTCGGCGCCGGCAATGGCTGCAGATAGCAAATGTGCAACGCTTACCAACTCCTGTGACTTCCCCGTGGGGTGGGATAAGAGGAAAGGAAGGATGGAGGGGCAGGAAGGGACCATGCATGAATTTGAAATGCCTCTGCCAGGGAAAACGGAGCGATGGGAAGGCACAGCTTGCCTGGTGGCGTTTCGAACTGGAGAGCAGGAGGAGGGGATGAGGGATGCGAGTCCATCCCTGGGAGTTCGGGCCTCGGTTATGTGCAAACACAGCCACGGGCAAAATTGTCGTCTTGTACTTTTGTAGCTGGAGTGATGCTAGTATCTATTAATATGCTTTGCATGTGTTAAACTGTGGGGAAAAAAGTACGTACTATAATTGGAAGTATTTGTACAAGACTGTAAAAACAAGATAGGACAAGGGGCAATGGCTTTAAACTGGAAGAGAGAAGATTTAGATGAGATATCAGGAAGAAATTCTTCCCGGTGAGGGTGGTGAGGCAGTGGCAGAGGTTGCCCAGAGAAGCTGTGGCTGCCCCATCCCTGGAAGTGTTCAAGGCCAGGTTGGATGGGGCTGTGAGCGACCTGGTCTGGTGGGAGGTGTCCCTGCCCAGGGCAGGGGGTTGGAACTGGGTGATCTTTAAGGTCCCTTCCAACCAAACCAGTCTGTGATTCTGTGAAATACTGATATTTTTCAAAGAAAGGAACCAGACTCATTTCCTCTCCCCTTCATCCTGTAATCTAGTTGTTGGAAACCAGCAGAGTTTAGGTGTTGCAAAAGGAATTCCTAAGTTGGAAACCAGAGGGGAAAATGGGTTTGGAGCATTTAGCTGGAAGAAGAGTTAAATGAAAAGAAGTTATAAAAGTGGGACCGTACATAGTAAGGAATATGAAATCCTCGTATAACAAGAGCACTGTGAGTGGACAAGGTGATAAATGCTGAGATCCTGGGGAGATGAGGAGGAGAGGAAAACCAAGCAGTGGGGGAGGTTCTTGCAAAGCATTGTCTGCAAGTGTGGATCGAGCATGACACGGACACTTGCAACTTTTCAAAATCAGTTATTGCTTTCTAAATGAGGAACCTAACATTTTAAAGGTCAGCAGCCAGGGAGATGGTGACCTGTGTTAAGCAAACACAATCAGCGTCTGCGCTTACTGGCTTGCTCTGTCCTTCACGTCAGGGTGTGGAGTGGCCTAATTGCTTGGGGAGACAATTTCTGTAGATGTTTCCCGAAAAGACAGATTTGCAATACCCAAGTGAGGGAGGATACCTGATATTTTTCCTATTTCACCTACCTCTGGGAGAGCTAATGAGGGGGACCTGGGCAAAGAGAGACCTGATGGGAGTTTGAGGGTGGCTTTGGGTGGAGGAGATGGAAGTAGATGGTGTCTATTGACGGGGGGAGCTCTCTGCAGACCAGTTAACAGCAGAGATACACCCTGCCCTGCTAACAACCAGGGGCCGTGGAGCGATGTGTCCCACGGTGGCATTTCGGCCTGTCCCTGCCCCATCCAGGCAGGGCAAGCCCTCCCCAGCCACAGTCTCCCATGGCTGAAGGCTTGAGCTCTTCAGCACAAAACCCATCTGGGAGCTGGCGACAGCCAGAGGAAAGATTAGCTCTGTGAATATATCTGCATTTCTTTAAATATCAAGAACCTTAAACTGTGGGTCACTGGAGCCACTCGCTTCCTTCCCATGTGCTTTTTCTGAGAGCCCCACGCTGAACTGAGCAAATGTATTCGTACCGTGAGGGACCGAATAACTAAGGCAACATAAGAGAAAGCAGTTTTCTTATATTCACAAATCACTACAGAAGCGGACTGGGCCATTGCGGCATAGACAGGTAGGGGTTTTTTTTCCCTTTTACCTCCTGTCTTCTACAACTTTAGTATTGAAGTTTTAAGCCTGCAGTAGGTATTTTTTTGCTCTGATACTTGAATGTTGGGACTGCTAAACCTTTGAATTATCAACGCGCTAAGCATTTTGATCCTTTTATAAAACAAGAATGAGAATTAAATGTTTCTCACGGCACTGCTATCGCAACACTCGGCACAGGTTCATAGAGGCTGATCTTGCGGTAGGAGCCAAGTTGTTCTGTAGCACAAACATCCCGCAGGACTTTGGCACGTAGGAAACCACCGAGCCGACCATCTCTGAGTGCCTTTCTCTCTGCAAAAGCACATCAGTGTGCTCCGTGAGTGAGACAGATGAGGTTTGGAATTAGCTTCTCTTTAATTAGGGTGGAAATATCAGGAAACAGCAAAAGTTGTGTTATCTCCCATGCCAAATATCATCTGAGCCCTGAATCAGAGGTTTCCTGTGAATGCATGGCACCAAACCCTGCGGCACCCTGGTCTTCCTTTTTTTGTATGTATGTAAACAAGACACAAACATTTCAAGCTTACATGTGTACAATGAGGCAAAGAGGTCCCTAGGGACAGGGGGTGGCTCAGAATTCCTGTTAACTTCACCCATAGCTTTGTGCATTGAACTGGTCTAGAAACCCAGCTTGTGCTAATGGTTTGGAAATGCGGGTAGGTTTAGTGGGTTTCCTGCAGGCAAAGGAGAGCCCGGAGAGAGCTGTGCTCCTTCGAGGCTGCGACGACGTTTGTCTGCTTTCTGTAAAGCTTTTCCATGACAGGTTTGGCAGTGACATGTGAGCTGTTAGCGCTGGGAGACAGAAAACATCTCTCTAAAGGGTTCCTTTGATAAAGCTCTTAGATGAGCCTTCTCCTGCACCAGGATACTTACTGCTTCAAATGGGTCCAATCTCTGCTAATAAGTCACCTCCTCCACGCGAGGAGGGTTTGATCGAACATCACAGGAGATATCACCGAGGGCTAAACCTAACATTTTCTATTCCATTAGCTAAAGCTCGTAATGTTGGTTATTTCAAAGTACAGTGTTCCCTCAAGCATTTCTATCGCTGAGCCAGGCAACCCGCAGTTAAATCCCCATGTGCAGAGTGACTCCTGATTTTTCTTTCTTGGTGGCTTTGTTATCTTTACTCCTGTTGCAAGTCCCGAGCAGAACGGAGCAGGGCTATGCTCCCCGTCTCAGGGCTCCCTGGCTTTGGGAAAAAGATGTCAGCAATTTGGATTTCCTCTGAGTAGCCTGTGTAACGTTTCCTGGGATTGCCCTTTTGTGAAATCAAGGCACTGTTGGGTTTTGGTGGGATTTTTGTTTGTTTGGTTTTTGTTTTTACACTGCAAAAGGATTCCTGCGATTTTGTTACCAGAGCTTGGGGGAGGAGAAGAAAGCTTGAATGAGTGTGTTTACAAGATAAAACTCTTGAGCATCACTGTAAGTGCTGGAAGCCCTCAGTGCTGCCATGCTCCTGTGTTAATTCAGTCCTGCCGAAAGCAGAAGGTGGGTCGTGCTTCACCCTTATGTCAAACAAGTTGTGCATCTTGACTTCTGCGGCCCGTGTTCCTCTTTTCCTCCTCGTTCAGCACAACGCATTAGTTTCACAGCTGGTTGCTCACGCCAGCCTCCATCACTTTCCCCTCTGCTCTCTGGCCATCACCTTCATGCTTTGTAAGACCTTAAAGAGAAAAGCAGGGAAGAGAGGAGCGGTTCCCTGTGCAGGGGCTGCAAACCGTGCTCTGCTGATGGGTTTGGATGTGCCGATACGAGCAGTGCTCCCATATCTTCCCATGGGTGCATCACGTGAATTGGGTTAAACCTGGCCGGGGGTTCAGGGAGTTTTGCATCGCAGAGGTCTGTGGCAGGGTCTGGCAGCATCTCCCTGCGCTGCCCGTGTGCCGTTCCCTTGGGATCGGGCTCATCCCGGGTTATCGGTTGTGTCGGAAAGGCTGCGTGCTGCTGCTGCTGCTGCCGCAGGTCGCGTAGCTGCAGTGGATGGTGCTGAGATGGGGTGGAGAAAATGTGGATTCAGCAGAAGCTAAGCAGCACACAGCATTAAAAATTCACAAAGGCTTTTCTGAAACCCAGACTGCTGGAGAAACATTTTAAATGCAGCAGGGCTGGGTGAGAGAGCGGGGGGACCCTTCCCTGGCGCTGTGTTAGGAAACAGCCCCTGTGCACTGTAACCCCCCATCAGTTTGTGCATTTATGGTTCTCAATTTTCAATGAAAAACTGGACCAGAGGGTTTTTCTCTTCTTGTCACACTTAGGAACTCAGGGAAAGCTTAGTCAGGTTTGCTGTGTAAAAATAAAATAAAAATTGAGAGGCTGTTGTCAGTGTTGAGGGGAAAATGTTAGGATTAAACTGAAACAAAACTTAAAATACTTTGGGTCTGAAATTTTCAGATGTTCCTTTGAAAGCTGTCTTTAAGAAGAAAAGCCAGGCGACCTCTATTTTCCCCTGGGAAAAGAAAGCCCAAACTTGTAGGCGTTTTTCCAACGGCTTTGTTCTTCAAATACTTCTTTTTTCCTCGTCTTAGATTTAGCCAAATTAAAGTGGGTCAGGCGGAACTGCAGAGCCCCAGAGTCAGCCCCTGGGGTGCTGGGGATGGCACCGGACAGGAGCTGACTGGGAGAGGCTGAGATGGGGGGGTCGGGGGGTGCTTTAAAACCAGAGTCTTGAGTCGGTACACAACTTTCCCTCTGCCTTTTGTGCCGATATTCATGGGTTTTGGCTGCTTTTGCGGTTAAACCTCGAGTGGAGCGCATCGAACGGGTGCTTTGGGGATGCTCTGCCTCAGCCTTTCGCAGGGCTGCGCCGTGACCTACTTGTTTGGCGTGGGTCGGCGGGTGGGTTTTTGTTGGGCAGCTCGATGCTGCAATGACTCTTCTTATTATTTTATTCGTCATTTATTTAAATTCCTATTTTATCATTTGTACTTTATTCTGTATTCTCTACAGCACGGGGCATTGTGGAAAAAGCAGCAAAATATCTCTCCTCTCCCTTAAAACCAAAAAGCCTGCTAAGAGTCCTGGCTTTTTTTTTTTTTTTAACCTACTTTTGAAATGAACGAAAAATAAACAGGGGAGATATTAATGCCTCGGCTTTGTTAAAAGCTAGTTGCCGAAGTATGTGATTAAAGATGTGCCTGTTTAATTCACTGGAGCAGAAAAATGTATTTAGGGTTTGTTTTTTTCTTTGCAATCTTTTCAGAGCAGATGAGCCTTCCCCGCAGGACTGCTCTGCTGCTGGGCTGCTCAGCTGGTTTGCTGAAGCAAAGGGTTGAAAGAGTGGGGAAAAGATCCGCGTTGCTCACTTTAGAGATGATAAATATCTCTGACAGGGCTGAGACACCCATCCTGCCCAGGACAAATAAGCTGGAGACACAGAGCATAAGGCTTACATTTTTTCTGAGAAAATAAATGAGAGCTGCAGAAGCTTATTAAGCAGGAGCGTAAAATTAAAGAGTAACTGTGCTGGATTGAGTGAGGTTTTGCTTGGCTGCTCGCCCTGTGCAACCGCGGGGAGCTGGGACGGGCAGCGCTGGAGACCCGCAGGAGCATCCCGCGGGGAGGGACCGCTCTGGCTCTCCTTTGTACCGGGTCCTGAAGCAAAGATTACCCCCAAAAAAGAAGTTTCTGGAAGAGATGCTGCTATTGGCAAAGGAGTTTCTCCAGCAGGGACCATCAAACGTGTAGCAGTTTGGTTTAGAGCCTGCAACTTCTTTCCATGGGAATTTTGAGACCACTGAGTTTCAAGAAACAGAACGCTTGTGTTGCAAGCGATCAGTGTTAGAGGCTTACACCTGGACTTCACCGTTCAGGGGTTAAGACGAGGAAGCAAGTTATTAATTATGCAGGTTCTGCTTTGCTGTTTAAGTACCTATTAGTCCTGGCACAAGGAGCTGGATGTCCTATACACTGCAAATGATAGTGCAGCAGGGTATCTTTCCCTGCCTTCTGAGAATGCAAATGAGGTATCTGCTTTTCGAGTTAGTTTAATTTGCTGTCTTCGTCTCCGCACAGCTTGTTAGCTGAATGGAAAACTGTTGCTGCTGCCAATGCAATCTGGGTATTGTTTCACGGGACCGCAGAAAACGATGAGTTTGTAGCTCTCTAATCTGTGGTAATTTGCTGCTAATTTGTCAACAGCCAACTCCAGCGGCGTTCGTATCCAAACAGCCACGATGCCAGTGCCTTCCTCCTGTCGGTGGTAGTAAAAGGTCCTTTCTAGCAATGCTTTTTATCCGCTGCGAGTGTTTTACTAAGCACAGAATAATGCTTATTTTACAAGGGGGGAAACAAAATCGCAGCATAACCGTTGCCAGTGACAGAAACCAGGTGGGGTTTCTGACTTGCCGGGGGCTGGATCCCCCTCCATCCCACAGGGACTCGGCGCAGCCATTGCACTCTCGGGGCTGGTTCTGGCTTTTATACTCCATCCTTCGGTTAGGTTGAAATGCAACTTGTGCTATCAGAGCTCAGGAAATCAAATAAAATGCTGTAGTTGTTGCATTCATAGCCTTTTTTTTTTTTTTTTGGAACTGCCTGAGCACTCTACTTTCCCGGGAAGAGCAGCAGCTGAAATGATGGGTCCTGCCCAGGCTGTCCTTGGGAGAGGTGAGTGCCACGGCATGGCAGCAACCGTCCCCGCTGAGCTGCTCACCGAAGAGCACTGGCTCTGCCGCCGAAACCCTGCTGTGTCCAGATTGAGTGGGGTCCTGCAAGCCTCACCGAGAACAGCCGAAACCCCAGGGAGGTTCTCTCCCCACCTCGCCCTGGCCACGCTTTTGAGAGGCAACACCACGCATTTTTAAAATTTTTTCCTTTTTTGCTCAAACACTTGCCTCTTCCTTTATCTGAAGCCCAGTAGCACCGGCTCTGCCGCCGAAACCCTGCTGTATCCAGATTGAGTGGGGTCCTGCAAGCCTCACCGAGAACAGCCGAAACCCCAGGGAGGTTCTCTCCCCACCTCGCCCTGGCCACGCTTTTGAGAGGCAACACCACGCATTTTTAAAATTTTTTCCTTTTTTGCTCAAACACTTGCCTCTTCCTTTATCTGAAGCCCAGTGCTGAGTGTAATGAGCTGAAAACAGTGTAAACTGGTCCTGGCCTTCTGAAATATTCATCTGCGTCCTAGAGAAGAAAAAGCAAGGGCAAACAACTGGTTAATGAGGAGCAGACGGGGATTGGGGCTCTTTGGTGTCTGCTTCTGAGCTTTCCAAGAAATTCGGATTTTTGGCTTTTGCAGAGCTGGGCTGTACTGGAGTTGGTAGTGTTGGCCACAGAGCTGGGCTGTACTGGAGTTGGTAGCGTTGGCCTCTGCTTTGAGTTGATTGAAACTTCCCGATACATCATCCCAGGATCAGTTTTTCTGATGTTTCTGCCAAAGTTTAATAATCAAGTTCAAAAACTTCTGTGCTGGCCGTCTGCTGGGAGCTGATAATTCCCAAATGCTTCAGCTAACGCATTTCCAGCTGGGGCACGGCGCAAAATGACGTGCCTTGCCTTTCTAAGTCGGTTGTCTGAGTTGTCCCCAGCTCAGAAGCAGGGACAATAATTTGGCAGAGGAGTTCAGTATGATGCCAAAAACCTTCTTTTCTTGCCCTTCCAGTGAAATAACACCCAAATTTGGACAATATTGTTGTCTTAGAGAAACGGCTCTGTCCATGCTTGCTGGGCAAGCTTGCTGGTCTGCAAGGTCTGCAGCCCCATAGGCTGGGCTCTGCTACAGTCTGCTCTGCTGCAGGTATAGTATCTGCGGTCCCCTCTCCTCCCTCCTCAGGGGGCTGCCTGTTTTGCTGCTCTGGGGGGCAGACTGCGATGTGTTTTAGGAACATGTGAGAAGTTTCTGTCGGTAAGCGGTGGTGTTTCCCCACATGATTTGACTTAAGGTGAAGAACCTACTATTTAAAATTATCTTCCTTCTCTCGTTCCTGTTCACCCTGGTCTTTGACAAAGCACACCTCTGCTGCTGCTTTCCAAGGAGGCTGAACGCTGGGTGAGCTCCGTGGTCTGGATTTGCTGCTGGTCTCAAGGCACAGAGCTGTAGGGCTCCTCGTCTTTGAGCTGTTCCCTAAATCCGGTGGGATACACAGTACATCCCACAGCTGCCCCAGTACCAGACCTGCTATGCCCACGCTGTGGCTGCTCCAGCACTTTCCTGCGAGTACCAGTTGTACTCTCCTGTTCCGACTGGGTGCAGGAGGGAGCTGTAACTCCAGGGTCTGCTTTTCAGCAAAATGTGAAGCTTTTACCTGTCCTCTCGAAGGTGGAAATGAAATGACCTTCCAATAAGCTTCAGAAGTGATGCTTTGACTTGTCCCTACAGAGAAAAACCCTGATTTCCCTCTTTGGTGCTGAACACAGCCAGAGGTCAGGCACTGGTGTACGTGTGTGGTCTGTCCTCAGCCACCCCAGAGAGAAGGGACTCTGCAACCTGTTACCCGTGGTAGCTTCTCAGAGGGTTTTTGTTCAGGTAAGGTGAAGGTAACCTGGAGTTCAGGAGTGCATGAGCTCCCTTAGGCCCCATCTCATTGTTGTACGAGGTCTGAAGGAGAGCAGGTCGAGTGCTGTCGTGCCTTTTTTTGTCTCTGCCCATCATCTCGGGCTTTCTGGCTTTCAGCATATCCAGTGTGATGCATCTGGAGGGGGACCATGGCATGGCAGGTGTAAGAGCCTTGCAGCAGCCTGAAACCATGCGTAGCTTTTGATGTGCATTGGGGGAATTGCAAAAAAGTCTCTCAAACTCACTCCTCTGCTTTGATGGTGGGAGAGCTCAGTGGCAGATTTAAATATCTCTCTGTGATTCCCAGGCCACCTCTGTTGTGCATACAAAGAAATACTTAACATTGCAGGGAATTACGCATGACACTGTGGTTTGCTGAACTATTTGTTGCATAGGAAAATAGCAGCTATACTATTTAATATTTTAATATACATATCCAAATATCTGTTTTTCTCCTACTATTTAAGTGTATTTTCCATGGTTTGTAGGACTTCCCATGCAGAATAGTCATTTTTAGGGCACTGTAGGAGGCAGGTTCTGTTCTCCTTTAGCAAGGTCTCCTTGGGATAATTTTGCCTTAAATGGAAGGAGGAAGTTTTGAAGTCAGGATTTACGGCTTTGGGATCGCTGGAGCATGGAGTGGTCTCGTATTAACAACAAGCTGTGTTGTCTTTGTGTTTTATTTCCCCTTTAGAGCAAATGTTTAGAGAGGCTGTCAGTAGCTCGTGTGCTTTGACTGGGGGTTTGGTAGCGGAGAGCTTGCTGGTGTTTTTTGAAATGCAGGGTTTCAGGAGGCTGACTGAAGAAGGGGTCTGCAACAAGGCTGCCTGGGCAATAAACAGAAATTTTGGGGATCAAGTGGTAGGGATCGAATGTTGATGATGTTTCAGCCACTTCTCTCCATACAGTCTTCTCTAAAACAGAAATAATAGTTTTGTACTACTGCATCTGCAACTCGAGTTCAAAAAAGGAAAAGAAGGTGGGAAGTGTGTGGAGGGAAGATGCTGAAGGCACATTAGTGGAGAAGGAAGACAACATTCGGGACAA